>NC_136261.1:64108696-64121196 GCF_964187855.1 Myxine glutinosa | reverse complement strand
ATAGTCATTAAAGACCATTTTGACGATTTGGCTGCATTCATCCACACTGCAAAATCCATAATTAAAACGCCTGAACAATTTGACCTGAATAAGTCACAATACCACAGGTTAAGAAAATTCATCACACGTGCAGGTGTAGAGTGTTCCCAGCCACAGGCTGATTTCATCAATACAGGATGAAAACTATAAAACTCGCAACCTTAAATATTAACGGTGGTGGTGCTAGACACCTCCGCCAGGTTCAAGTAAAAAACATATTTCAACGGAAAAAGGTGGATGTGATCTTACTTCAAGAAACTCACATCACACCAAATGTGGAACATAACTGGCATCAACTTTTTAAGAGCCAATGCTATTTCAGCAATTTATCAGCTTCATCTGCTGGAATCGGCTTCTTGCTGAAGCCAGGCCTCGTGTGTGAGTCATGCCATTTTCAGGAGGTAATAAATGGTCGGCTTAGCTCTCTCAAACTAGTAAGCCATAACTTCCATTACACCATTTTTAATGTGTATGCGCCAAGTGATAGCGTAGAGCGTAAGTCCTTCTTCACCGCAATGATAAATCACTTAAGATCAGTTGATTTTGATCATTGTGTGTGTGTCGGAGGTGATTTCAATTGCACCTTCGACCCATCGGTTGACAGAAATTCTGCCGAACCCCATCCTGAGTCCCATGTACACTTATCCAATTTTTTTAGCACAATGGGCCTCGTTGATGTTTGGCGGTTGCACCACCCAAGCACATCCCAGTACACCTGGTGTCGATGCGCCAATAGTCGAGTATCCTTGGCAAGGCTTGACAGATGGTACATCAACGTACCCTTTAAAAATACTGCGGTTTCTTCAAATATATTTCCTTCCGTGTTTTCAGACCATCATATGGTAACCCTAAACCTTTCCTTTCCTCAACCCGCAAGTAGGAGCGCTTATTGGAAGTTTAATGTTAGACTTCTAGAAGATGGTATGTTTAAGGAAGCCTTTCGTGTTTTCTGGGCAAGTCTAGTAGCAAAGAAATCTTCCTTTTCTTCATCCAGCATATGGTGGGATAACATGAAATCTCAAATTCGGGTGTTTTGTCAATGTTTCCAATCACACAGCACAAACGACAAGCACATTACAATGGCCCGGTTGGAATTGGATATTCTACATTTGGAGAATAAATTGGCTCATGAAAACAATGACGCCAATTACCGGTTATTGCTTGTAAAGAAAGCTCTTTTAAGGGAGTTAGTTCAAGAGAAAGCAGCCGGAACATTAATTAGACTTAGAATACAGAATGTAAAGTTATCAGACACCCCAAACAAGTCTTTCTTTCATTTAGAATCCTTAAGCAAGCCATCACGGCTAATCTCTTCTGTTTTGGACTCAAGAGGCAACGTTGTTGTCAACGAGGATGATGTTAGAATAAACATTATTGAATTCTTTACAAAACTTTTTGAGGAGCAGACTGTTTGTAATGATACAATGATGGATTTAACCTCTCACCTCCCCTCCCTAACTGAGGCTCAACGGTTGGAGCTTGACCTACCAATCACCCTCCTTGAGCTAACCTGTGCTCTTGCTGCCATGGATTCAGGGAAAGCTCCGGGTATTGACGGTCTACCTCCCGAATTCTTTCTGACATTTTGGGACCTTTTAGGCCCTGAGTTGCTGAATGTTTTGGACACTTCTATACAGACTGGTATAATGCCGCTGAGTCTAAGAAGAGCCGTAGTGTGCTTGCTCCCGAAAACTGAAGATCCCCGACTTTTGGTGAACTGGCGACCGATCTCCCTGCTGTGCACGGACTACAAGCTTTTTTCAAAAGTACTGGCTAATCGACTAAAAAAGGTTATCGGTGATCTAGTACTGCCAGAACAGAGTTACTGTGTTCCTGGAAGATCCATCCATGATAATATTTCTTTAATCAGAGATCTCATTGATGGTAACCGTGTTAAAGAGGACTTTGGAATGATGTCGCTTGATCTTGAAAAGGCATTTGACAGTATCGACCATAAGTTTATGCATCATGTGTTACAGGCATGCGGCCTCGGAGCAAACTTTCGTTCCTACATTTCCTTGCTATACACGGATGTATTTAGTTTAATTAAGATTAATAATGTGCTGGCTCCCCCCATCAAGGTTCGGAGAGGGGTCCGGCAAGGGTGCTCAGTCTCTGGTTTATTGTTTGCTCTTTCCTTAGAGCCTCTTCTCAATCTACTGAGAGAAGATTTCTGGAATAGCACTCACTCCCATGAGTGCACCGCTAACCCTATGTGCTTATGCGGATGACGTCTGCATCTTTGTAAAAGATAAGGATGATATCGATATCGTTGTTGAGTGCCTGTCAAAGTTTCACGCTGCCTCCTCTTTAAAAATCAATTGGAACAAGAGCAAGACGTTATGGATACCCTCCCTTTATCGCAACCTTCTTCAGCCTGTACCACAGCCGCCCCCATCCCTCCCCGCAGGGTTGCTGTGGGGAAGTGAGGGAATTAAGTACTTGGGCATATTCCTTGGTTCCCCACAGTATGCTCAAAGAAATTGGGACGGAGTAATTGAGCAAGTGGGAGAAAGATTGAACCGATGGAAAAGGGTTTTACCTCATTTGTCCTTCAAGGGCCGTGTGCTAGTGATCAACAACTTAGTTGCCACAATGTTGTGGCATAGGTTCATCTGCCTGCAACCGCCGGAGGCCCTACTCAAAGCACTCCAGGGCAAACTGGTGGACTTCTTCTGGGGAGGCTACCACTGGCTACGACCCGATGTGATATGTCGCCCCTCGGCTGAGGGTGGCCACAACCTCGTCGACATCAAAGCCCGCCTAATGGCCTTCCGGCTGCGGTCCATTCAACGTCTCCTCTACATGGAACATCTGCCAGGCCGGCTCCCTGCACGCCTTGTACTGCAGCGAGCGGGTAGGCTCGGGTACGGGTTTGAACTCTTTCAAATGAACCTCCAGCATGTCGACATATCGGTTCTCCCTGCTTTTTACCAAAGCCTCTTAAATGCCTGGCAGAGCCTTTCTGTGAGTCGTCAGGCGGACACATATGTAACGAAAATGCTGGCACACGAGCCTTTGTTCTATAACCCTCTCTTTCCCGACATTCCAAAGAGTCGAGATTTTTGCCAACACTTTATAGCAGCTGGTATTGTGAAGGTGCGGCATCTCCGACATGACTCAGGGTATGGTTGGAAATCCGTAAGTGAAATCGCCGACCTGACAGGGATTTGGTCCCATAGGATGATTGCAAAAATTTTGAGGAAAATGATTCAGTTGGGACGGCAACTTGGCCTAACTTGGACTCGAGGTACAGAAGAAGATCCAAATGAGCCGACAGTGCCTAAATTAATTGTTGAACCCATTCAAAACGATTTGCCCCCTGTTAGCGATGGGTCAAAGCTTTTCCAGACAATGGACAGCAAGGGCATCTACAAGATGTGCCTCAAGCTGTTAAATGGGAACCCGTCGCTAAATGGAGTTACCCGATGGAAAGGATTGTTACCCGGAGGACCCCCCTCCGAACCTATCTGGGAAGCCATGTACAGTGAGCCCACATCCAAAAGAACAGGTGATCTCCAGTGGCGTTTGGCCCACTGGATTGTTCCCTCCAACATGTTTATTAGACATTTTTCTCCTGTATCTGTTTGTTGTCCCTTCTGTGCAGTCAATGAAGATTTGTTTCATGCATTCATAGACTGTGTACGATTATTTCCTTTGTTTCATTGGTTGAATTATATTGCACACAAAATGCATATTACTTTTTCTTTGAGAAATTTCATCTTTTGTTTTGCCCCTAAACAAGATCCTGTATCTAAACTGTTTAGTTTCCTAATAGCAACTGCGAAACTTGCTGTTTATTTAACAAGAAAAGATAAACTATCTGGCAAACCGACAGAGCACTGCAATATCATGTTGTCTTTTAATGCATTGGTCTCAGCAAGATTGAAACTTGAGTTTACCTTTTCCAACGTGACCGGAAATCTTCAAAACTTTATTGATACTTGGTGTGTCGGTGGTTTTTGTGGAGTTGAAGAAAACGAATTGAAAATACTGTTATGAGATACTGATTATGTTTCTTATTTGATGATCATTTGGTGGTTCTTCTTTTTGTTGGCAGTATTGATTTGATTGTAAAACACGTATATTGTTACTTTTTATATTTTTATAATAAAAAGACTCAAAAGTCAAAGTCTCTCTCTCTCTCTCTCTCTCTCTCTCTCTCTCTCTCTCTCTCATTCCCCTCTCCCTCTTTTGTTTGATAACAGCAAAGTACTTTTTATGCACACACCACATGTAATGCCACGATCACTGTGGGTTGTATAATCATGCTCATATAGGATTAAGGACGAATGTGCTCCCTGCATCCCCACACAGCTACGGGTACTTTGGGAAAGAGAAACTGCAAGCCGTGAAGTTGCTGGTGTGTGTCGTTGATGGTTGTCTAACAAATGGGAAGGTGTACAAATCCTCCTCTGGACAGCAGTTCACCTCATACAACATCCGTGACTCAACTGCAGTGAAACTGCTGAAGGATAAAGGCACCGAGGTACTGTTCCTGCAATAAATTTTGGAAGACAGGTTTTGTAAAACTTTTGGAAGAAAAAAAAAATCAACACGAGGTTTCGTAGAACTAATAAATCAGCATCTGATGGCTATTGTCCTATGATCTCATCCGCAGGTGTACTTTGTGAACAATACCAAGTCAGACTGCCACAGGTTACATGCAGAGGAATTGGGCTGTCACATTGAGCAGGGCTGTGAGAACAAGGTGGCCAAACTCCAGGAGTGGCGTGATCAGTTGCACCTAACATGGAAAGAGGTCGCGTACTATGGTAAGCGTACGTTTGTGGAAGCATGCCTCCGCCGATGTATCGAGCTTCAGGAGGTGGTTCATATGATCGGAATGTGGGAGCTGTGCTCGCACGATAAAGCCAGGCAAAATGGACGACACAGGAACGAAGTTTCACCGAGCTATTTATTTAGCTCAAAACCAAAGAACTCAAAAGCACACTGAATCCGCCCCTCGAACGGGCGGCAATTTATAACGCAAACTGAACACACAAAAGCCACGCCTCTCAGGCGGGGCGTGGTATGCAAAATAGGTAAGTCACGCCTCTCGACGGGGCGTGGTATGCAAGGCGAGTGTTCGCCCGAGAGGGCAAGTCTGGACACGCCCGGGCGAGTCCGGACACGTGACCGCTCGCCGGTTGCGTCATCGGCCGGTGCACGGTAATTGTGTCATGCATCCGGTAACCGCTACATGCGGCCCCCAGAATTAACCTGCACCGGGAGAGTCGGTTTGAGGGGGGTCCTGATGACCCGGCCGAAACGACCCCTGGCGATTCGTGTGGGGGTGGTCGGCGGCGTGGCGGTGGATGGTCGGGCGGGGGGCTTGGTTGACGGGGGACGACCCCATCGTGGAGGAAGGGCCAACCGTGGAGGTTGGTCGAGGTCCAAATGGGCCGGCTTGAGGCGGTCCACGGAGATGCGGTCTGGCTTGCCACCGATGTCGACGATGAATGACTTGTCGTCCCTCTGCAGGACCCGGAAAGGCCCATCATACGGTGGCCGGAGCGGTCCCCGGTGTGCAACGTGCCGGATAAAAACGTACTCCGCAGTGCGAAGTGCTGGGGGACGTGGGGTTTGGGGCAGCTGTGGTGGGACGTGGGCACGGGGGCAAATCTCCTGGAGGTCCGAGCGTTGGCGAGCCGCGGACCAGGGGTCGGTGGCGTCAGGGATGAATTCGCCTGGCACGCGCAGTGGCTGGCCGTAGACCAGCTCGGCGGTGGAAGCTTGGAGGTCCTCTTTAGGGGCCGTTCGGAGGCCCAATAGGACCCACGGGAGCCTGTCGGCCCAACCGTCGTCCTGGAGGCTGGCTCTGAGAGCGGCCTTCATCGAGCGGTGGAACCGCTCGCACAAGCCATTGGCTTGGGGGTGGTAGGCCGTGGTGCGGTGAAGCTTGACCCCCAAGGCCTGGGCGACCGCGCCCCAAAGCTTGGAGGTGAATTGCGGGCCTCTGTCGGAGGACAAGTCCGAGGGCGCGCTGAAACGGGCAATCCAAGTGCCAATGAAGGCCTGCGCCACGTCGGCGGATGTTGTTGATGCCAGTGGGACAGCCTCCGGCCACCTGGTGGTCCTGTCCACCATCGTGAGGAGGTGGGTGAAGCCCCGCGAGGAGGGACGGGGTCCCACCAGGTCCACATTGACGTGGTCGAAGCGCCGCGCGGGCACGTCGAATGGTGCCAACGGGGCCTGGGTGTGCCGGTGGACCTTCACGCGCTGGCAGGCGACACAGGCATTGGCCCAGTCGCGGACGTCCTTACGGAGCCCGTGCCAGACGAACTTTGCTGCCACAAGCTTCTGTGATGCTTTCCGACCCGGGTGGGAAAGGCCGTGGAGGGCGTCAACAATGTGCCGCTGCCATCCGGTGAGCACGATGGGGCGAGGTTGGCCCAGGGAAATGTCGCACAGGAGAACCGTGCCTGTGTCCTCGAAGGGGATGTCGGCCAACCGCAGGCCTGTGTCCGCTGTCCGGAGGGCTTGCACTGTGGGGTCGGCGGTTTGGTCGGCCGCCATGCGGGCGAAGTCCACACCCAGGTGGACAGCGTTCGCGCTGGACCGGGAGAGGCAATCGGCCACAGCGTTGTCCTTGCCCGCAACGTGCCGGATGTCCGTCGTAAATTCGGACACGGCGGAGAGGTGGCGCTGCTGGCGGGCCGACAACGGCTCCGTAACCTTGGCCATGGCGAAGACCAGGGGTTTGTGGTCCACAAACGCGGTGAACGGGCGGCCCTCCAAAAGGTGGCGAACGGCCAGGTAAAGGCCGAGGAGCTCGCGGTCGAAAGCGCTATACATGCGCTCGTTAGGTCGAAGCTGCCGGCTGAAGAAGGCGAGCGGTTGCCAAGCTCCGTTCACCCACTGTTCATGCACGGCGCCCACCACGTAGTCGGAAGCGTCCGTGGTGAGGGCAATGGGTGCATCGAGCGCCGGGTGCGCCAGCATGGTCGCGTTGGCGAGGGCCAGCTTAGCGCCTGTGAACGCCGCGTCCATCTCTGTGGTCCAGGCGACGTTGTGCTTGGCCGGCTTGCCCCGGAGGACTTCGTACAGGGGGCGCATGAGTTGGGCGGCGCGAGGCACGAACCGGTGGGAAAAATTTACCATCCCCAAAAATTCCTGTAGGGCCTTGATGGAGCGGGGGCGCGGGAAACTTGTGACTGCCTCCACCTTGGTAGGCAGCGGGACGGCCCCGCGCTTCGTGATGCGGTGCCCCAGGAAGTCGACGGCCGTTACGCCAAACTGGCATTTCGCCGGGTTGATGAGGCCGTGCTGGCCGAGGCGCTCGAAAAGCGTGCGCAGGTGGACGAGGTGCTCTGCCCGGGAAGTGCTGGCGATGACAATGTCATCCAGGTAGACGAACAGAAAGGTGAGATCGCGCAGCACACTGTCCATCAGCCGCTGGAAGGCCTGGGCCGCGTTCTTAAGGCCGAACGGCATTCGGAGGAACTCGAAGAGGCCAAAAAGTGTAATTACAGCCGTCTTCGGAACGTCGGCCGGCCAGACAGGTACCTGGTGGTAGCCCCGAATAAGGTCGACCTTGGAGAAGATCACCCGCCCCGCCAAACGGGCGGAAAAGTCCTGTATATGTGGTATCGGGTACCGGACGGGGTGGTGGCGTCATTGAGGCGGTGGTAATCGCCGCATGGTCGCCAGCCGCCACCCGGTTTGAGCACGATGTGCAGGGGCGAGGCCCACGCGCTGTTCGAGCGCCGCACAATGCCAAACCGCTCCAGCGCGTCGAATTCCGCCTTCGCCACGGCGAGTTTGGCCTGGTCGAGGCGGCGAGCCCTGGCGTAGACTGGTGGACCTGTGGTCGGGATGTGGTGTTCGACGCCATACTTGACGGCGACGGCCGAAAACGTCAGCTGCGTGAGGGTGGAAAACTCGGCGAGTAGGCGGGTGAAATCGTCCACGGCCGGGAGCGCAGCGCGCAGGCTAGCTTGGTCGGAGCAGAGCCGCTCAATGAGCAAGCGAGCGAGCTGAAGGTCTCCGTGTTGATGAGCCGACGCCGTTTGACGTCGACCAAAAGCCCATGCGCACAAAGAAAATCGGCACCCAGCAAGGCCATGGGCACGTTCGCCGTGATGAAGTCCCACCTGAAGCGCTAGCCCCCGAAGCAGAATGCGACGCTGCGCGAACCGAAGGTGCGGATGGAGGAGCCGTTTGCAGCGACCAGGGCGGGCTGCATAGCGCGGCCTGTTTGTCCTGCACCGAGGCGGGTATCACGCTCAGCTGAGCGCCGGTGTCACACAAAAGACGCCGCCCGGACTCCGTGTCCGTGATAAACAGAAGGCTGCCTGAATGGCCGACGCTCACGGTGAGCGCCGGCCTGGTCGTTTTCCGACCCGCCAAAAGTGCACGTTGGGCGGCACGTTCTGGCCTTTTGCCCGAACCTGGCGTGGTAATAGCACATGGTCCGCTCTGGTGGAGGATCCGGCAGTCGCGTCAGGTTCGGTCGACGGGGCGTCGCGGCGGCTGCAGCCGTCAGTGGCACGGACTCGGCCGGTGGAGGTGCCGGTCATGGCGCGGCCGTTGCCTCAGTCGGCCCAGGGTCGCAGGCAGCCGCTCCGACGTGTCGCCTGGCCGCGAAAAATTTATCGGCCTCCTTGGCCAGTGCGCGAGGGTCCGTGATGGGCGAGTTAGCCAAAGCTAATCGTACCTGCCCGGGTAGCCGCTGGAGGAACAGCTCGAGGAAGAGGAAGTCCGGGCTGTGGTCACCGAGAAGAGCAAGCATGTGGTCCATGCTTTCGGACGGACGGGCCTCGCCCAGCTCCGGGAGGTGTAGTAGTTGTCATGCGCGTTCGGTCTCCGTGAGTCCAAGCGCACCGAGGAGTAGGCCTTTGAGCGTGCCGTATTTGTCGGCGTCCGGCGGGTGCTGTAGGAAGCTCAGGACCCAGGACCCAGGCCGCGGCGGAGGCGTTGAGCGCAGAGACCACGTGGTGGTAGCGCGTCGTGTCCTCCGTAATCTTTCGTAGGGCGAATTGAGACGCCGCTTGAGCAAACCAAACGGCCGCGTGAGGTTCCCAAAAGCCCGGGAGCTTCAAAGCTACAGCTGACTCCATCACCGTGTTTGTAGAAAGGGGTCGCCAATTGTGGGAGCTGTGCTCGCACGATAAGGCCAGACAAAATGGACGACACAGGAACGAAGTTTCACCAAGCTATTTATTTAGCTCAAAACCAAAGAACTCAAAAGCACACTGAATCCGCCCCTCGAACGGGCGGCAATTTATAACGCAAACTGAACACACAAAAGCCACGCCTCTCAGGCGGGGCATGGTATGCAAAATAGGTAAGTCACGCCTCTCGACGGGGCGTGGTATGCAAGGTGAGTGTTCGCCCGAGAGGGCAAGTCTGGACACGCCCGGGCGAGTCCGGACACGTGACCACTCGCCGGTTGCGTCATCGGCCGGTGCACGGTAATTGTGTCATGCTTCCAGTAACCGCTACAGGAAGATGATTCTTAGCTCTTCAGTGCAATAAGTTATCAGTACTCACTGTTTCATCATCTTGATTTGTGCACTCGTCAAAATCTATCAAATGTTAACTAAATATTGGTAAAGTATTTCTAAAATGCTCACAGATTTTACATTTGTATATTTATTTGTACAATATGTAAATATTGTAAATAAACTGAAACGTCTTTTTCACGTGATCAGGGGAATAATATGGCTGGGGAAGTGAGGTAGAGTGAATAGGTTGGAGAGGTTGCTTGTTCCAACAACGTGCATTGTTGATGTGTTGTGCAGACTGATTAAAGATTAAATTTCATTTGACAACTGATTAAAATGGGCACGGATTCAGGACATGAAAATTGGGGAGGGAAAGGGCATGTGCGTGCATGCATGCACGGTTTCTGATATATTTACTATATTAATATATTATATAAAATATCAATATAGAAATATTTTAAACTAATGTCAATGGTTGCTAGGAGACAAGGCAGCATGTTTAAAAAAAAAACCAAAAAAAAAACGTTATAAGTATCTTTTTGAATATTTGAATAACAGTTTGATGTAGAACGATGTAGAACGATTGAGTAGTGAGGTTGCATTGCCAGGTTAACCAGACGGTCTGCACAGAACTGAGGTTGTGGATACACCGATGTGGACCCATGGTTGAGGTTGTGGACGCCTAGTTTGGAGAGGTTCTGTCTTTAAAGGGTTGAAACCTTTGAGGAGCAGAGCCAGGCTGATCATTCTACATCAATAATTACTGGACCTTCTTGAGAAAGTTGGAGGGGGGGGGGGGGGGCTTAAAAGAACAGTAACAGTTTCCTTAACAAAAACAGACGCGGCATTAAATTGAAAAAAAAATCCAGAAAAAGAACCAATTGGGATTAGTACACAAGGTAAGGGCTGACCAATCCTGCCACTCCCCCCATCACTTTTGTGTTCCCCATGTGTTTAATAAATACCTAGCCTCGAATATAGGCCTCTTACTTGTCTTGTATATGATAATTAAAGTAAAAATGGGGGGTGGGAGGGGACTACTCCCTCCAAATGACCTTTGTTAGCCCTCCGAAGTAAACGTATAACGGTATTTTACACAGAGCAATGAGTGCAGCTGTGCAGGTGGAATGATGTCACACAATCAAAGACTACGACACCATTGTTATGATTTTGTAACTGAGCCTCATGCGCGATCGAAAGGTGTAGTTGGTCGCACTTCCATATAAATCATCAATCTTCCAATCTGTGTTTATAACTCCAGGTTGGGATGAGACCGACGTCGAGTGCTTGAAGATGGTCGGTGTGAGAGGCGTGCCCTCCAACGCATGCTCACTCGCTCTCAAAAGCGCAAACTACGTCTGCAAGCTGAGTGGGGGGGAAGGCGCCGTACGGGAGTTTGCCGAGCACCTGTTCCTACTGGCATCCAAGGTGGAGAGCATTACAAATCGACAACTGTAGCCTCTCCTTCTATCCAGGAGCTGTGTCACATTTGGTGCAATTATTTGCCTTTGCTTTTAATAAACCAAAGTGTTCTGATTATTATCGATATCCTGCTGTGATTACATCAAATGTTATTTTGTTGTTTGCCAATGATGTGTGACATTCATTCAACTCCCAAAATTTACCTCCCACCCTCCTCTTCTTGTTCTCCTTGATGATAATAATCACTGCGTGTACAAAAATTGTGGTGCGGGTGACTTGGGGGGTGGTGAATTGTGGTGGGGGGTTGTGAATCAAGATTATCAGATGGAAGGCACAGTTCCTGAACTTTGGGGCGAATTACATTGCAATATATTTCTGGTTGAGGATCCGATTTTGGTCTCCTGTCGCTGAAGGGATGATATGTGCAAATAGTTGGATAGGATAACCATTTGGGTAGTCAATTCCATGGATTGGATTTACGGAAGGAATGTTAAACCAGATCCTCACATTCCTTCATTTTTGAAAAAGTTTTATATATACATATATATAAATATATATATATATATATATATATATATATATATATATATATATATATATATATATATATATATATATATATATATATATATATATATATATATATATATATATACATATATATATATATACATATATATGTAAAATAAAATTGTTCATGGTTTCTTTGGGTTGCTAAATCTAAAGGTGGTTATATATGGTTTCTTTGGGTTGCTGTTTTGATCGACAATGTATTCACAGTTTGTGTATTCATAGAATACATATATTCATAGTTTTCACTTGAATCTGTCAGCTTTGTTCTGTCTAGGTGATGTAATAAATAAAAGTCCATTGTTGAACCGATTTATTGAGTTTTGTTTACTTGTTATCCTCGCAAGAGAACAGGGTATTGCATTTGGGTCCGTTTGTTTGTTTGTTTGTCCCTGTCCGCACAGAACGAGTATGCTTTTCTCTGTAACCTTTGGTCTCATTGCCAAGAAATTATCACCATAGGAGTGCCTCCTCCTGTATATATTTTTTTATTGATAATTATGACGTCACAGGTCACGTGATACAGGCACCATCTTGGAAAAACCGAAAAACTTTTCACCTCTATATCTCCGAAAAACCGCTCCATGGGAAAAAATGAAATATGGCTCATTGTCAAGTACTCCTCATAGGGAACCTTCGATAGACAAATAGAACACTTAATCCGATAAGATCCATGTCATCAATAAACCACACAAACACATCAGCTAATAAACACCACACAAACTACAAACATCCTGGTGAGGGTCTGCAATCTCTGATTGCTCTTTCTTATTGAGACCTATTACAAGCTGGTAGGCTGGCTTGGAGGTACGCACACTCGATCTGTCTTACCTGGGTTTGAATCCAGACCCAGCTGTAAACGATCAGCCTGGTATTTCGCATGAAAGACCTTCATAAATTAATTTTGTGTACAGCACATGGCTGCTCGTTTGCATTATTACCGGTGGTGTGGCTTTGCCACTGTTGCAGTGCCCCCTGTAGGTCAGAGCATCAATTTTGAATTTGGACATTGTGCCAGGG
>NC_136261.1:64051196-64103696 GCF_964187855.1 Myxine glutinosa | reverse complement strand
GAAGATCGAATAGCATGGTGAGCATGTAGTGTGAGACCATAGAGACGTGAAGATCGAATAGCGTGTCAGATCCACAACGAAGGAGTCTGGTCCAGATGAGGTTGTGCTCCACCAGAGGGCCTGCCACCTCCCCTGCGGAACTAGCTCCCCCCACCCTTCTCAGACGCGGTCCTTGCAGATCTTCGGCGCTTAATCGATGTCCATGTCCATAAGGCCTCGTACATGCTGGTGGTCTGGGGAATACACAACGACATTAATATCAGGTGGCTTAAACCTATGGCCATAAAACAAAGCATAACGGTCCAAAGGAGGGAGAGAAACTTCCTTTGGGTCGAAGTCGTCCGAGTCGATGCTGCTTCCACCAGCATTATCCATGGATGCATCTTCAGAAGAATCGGAACTCAGAGTATCTTCAATGTCGAGTTCCTCGCCACCCAGGCCCGGTTCTACAGTTGGGTCCGGAGTTGGGTCAAAATCCAGAGTTGGGTCAGTGACGATTGAACCACTGTGGGCTTGTGAGACATAAAGGTGAGCTCGTGAGACGTAAAGAGGCAAAGCCTTCATTGAGACATAAACATCAGTAGGGGACTTTCGCGAGTGGCCCACATCCTCCTCGGAATCATCATCAGTAACATCATTCTCAGGTGGCTTAGGCCTGCGGCGTAGGCGGCCAGCAACAGTCATAGCCTTACACATCGAGAAAAAGCGAGAGGCTTCCTTTAGGTATTTGTTGGCGTCTGCATGCGACATGTTGGGGTCCAGAGTAATCGGCTTCCTGGCAGCCTGAAATTCTCTGAGGTCCGCAACTGTGTAATCAAAATCATTATCGGTAACATCAACAACGGAAGAACAATCTTCGGAAGCGGAGATCTCATCGTCGCGGCCCAGTGACTCGTTCGGGTCGTCGTTCCAAGATCCGCAGTCTGCAGTCACGTCGACAGCCGGAGTGTCATCTGGATCCATGGTCAGCTTGTCTGTCATCACCATGGCCTTTTCTGGTGTCGTCTTCAGTGTCCATCCTGTGGTAAACTTTCTCACACACACAAGGACTAAAGCCTTGATTAGTACACTACAAACCACAATTCCAAGGACTATTGCCAAGGCGGTCAATATCCACTTTACTATCGTACCTGTCCATCCTTTAAACCAGTCAGTAAGCCACTGGTGGGAGGCTTCTCGATCCATTCGATCCTTTGTCAATATATGCGCACTTTCTCTTAACCTTATAATAGCAGCACTGACCCCCTGTGAAGGATCAGGAATATACGTAGAACATTTACCTTTAATTATCCCACATACCCCTCCTCGTTCTGCCAGTAACATATCTAAAGCAACCCTGTTTTGCATAACCATTGTACGCAGGTGGACAACCTTGTCCAACATTTCGTCATGTGCTGTAGCGGTGTCGTTGGCCACCCTTTCTAAGATTAGCGCAATTTTGTCAATGCGGTAACTGTTCATGACCGTTCCTGCCCATGGGAAGAAGAAGCTAACGGCTTTCTCCAAATCAGCGCCGTGCAAGGTGGTGGTGTCATCGTCATGCCAATAGGTGCTCCTTTGTGTCCTTATGAGTGCCGTGGTATTATGCAAGTGTTGTCGCAGTTCCATCTCTGGAAAAACTGATCCTAGATAGCAAATCCCTCCCCAATTATCAGGTAAGTACGGATAGGCTTTATTCCCGCATACAAACATGGTCCCGTGCGGTGCCACTAAATGGGTGGACATGCAAATGAGGAGGCCTGGGATAGTATTTGTCCCGTTTTCCCCTCTCCATGCCAACTGGAGGTGTGTGAGGTTATGTAACGGCGAGCTTGTAACATTCACTAGCAGCCTGTGTTTCCCTTTCCTAGGGTCCACGGGGAGGATATTCCTACACACGGATTTGCCCACCATTACTTGGCCCTTTCCCTCTAAGCAGAGGGCCCCCTGCGCCGGCTTGACCCAAACCGGCGCAGGACGTTCCTCAAAGTGCCGGGACTGGATAGGGGGGGGGGGGGGGGGGTTAGTACTGAAAGACTCGTTTACACGCGGTTCCGTCAGAACCTTGGCTTGTCAGGGTTGTACTAATGCATTTGGTGTCTAGTGGCTGCGAGCACAAATCATTGAGTGATAGGGTAACACTACCATTGGTATTCCAGCCGTGCTGGTGCGGGGAAGGTGCATACACATCCAACACCGTGTCCTATTCTGTGCTGTGGCCATGTGCCGTGCGACCTTCCAGTATGTGTTCTCCTCTGGCTCCTTCCTTACTTCCTGGGCAGGAAGGGGTTTAATGACGTGGGCGGCGCAACTAGGCCGGAATTGGTGTTGGGTATCTCCCTTATTTTTGTTCCTTTTAATCAACGTGCGCGGGGGCCATATTCCACATTCAAGTATTATTGTGGTGTGTGGGCCGACAAGGGCATGCGTCAGTAGGAGAGTAGTATTGTCGATGCCCGTGCCCCATTGATATCCTGCGGCGGTGTGACTATTCACGGCCCCAGTAAATTTTCCGTTTTCCACCTTTGTAATTTTAGATAGGACTATGCGTGGTGTTGTCATGCGTGCCTGTGGTGTCCCATTGTGTACCACCATGGCTTCCATCCATCTTACAGATAACCACTTGAAGTTCGTCTCCAACTCACAGCAATGTACTGCTATCCCCTGTGCCCGGGGAGCCGTTATGTATTTGACGGGGTAAAGGTTGAATAACGTGAAGTTATCGGGTCCTGGGTATTTGGGGAGATCCTCTCTCAGTGGGTTAAAGTTCAAAAGCCTATCTTTGGCAGGGTTTTTCGGGCAGCTACCCAGAATTCCCATCATCATGACCATCATCGCCGCCCTTAGGAGACTATAGTGCCCTAAAAGGTGCATTGTCTTAGGCAGTGTGGGGTGCGGTGTCTTGTGTGGCCTGTGGTGCGGGAATGGACAACTTACAATGGGTGGTGTGAATCCACGAAGGTTTACCCTCGCAGAAGTCTGCCGTCGGTGTGACTAGTAGCACCTGGAATGGTCCCTTCCACCGTGGCTCCAAAGCAGCTTTGCAGGTGAAGTGCTTTCCTAGCACCCAGTCGCCGGCGTGGAAGTCGTGGATGGCGTGGCTTATTGGTTCAGGCAGCGCTTCTCGTACTCGAGCATGGATGCTGCGCACCACATTGGACAAGCCTATGCAAAACCTCAAAAGCATGACATCCATCACCGGCAAATCAAGGGTGGACATGTCCGTCGGAGCTGAGACGGGCAAGCTCATAGGTCATCCCATCAATATTTTGTGGGGGGAAAGGCCCGTAATGCGACCAGGGGTGGAACGGATGCTCATCAATGCAAGCGGGAGAACTTCCGGCCACTTCAAGCCTGTATCAGCGCAACGTTTCGCTAGTTTATTTTTCAAGGTCTTATTTGTTCGTTCCACAAGTCCCGATGATTGTGGGTGGTAAACGCAATGGAAGGACTGTTTCACGCCCAATGCCTTCAGGATGCCCGTGACCACCTTCGCCGTGAAATGGCCCCCTTGATCTGAAGAAATTACTTGGGGAATGCCAAATCTGCACATAAAATCCAGCACGAGGCGCTTCACTACTGTCGGGGCATCGGACTTGACACAAGGGTAGGCTTCGACCCATTTGGTGAACGTATCTACGATTACCAACACGTAGCAAAATGACATGCTTGGTTCCAATTCCGTGAAATCGAACTCGATATTTGCGAACGGCCCGCTCGGCGGGGGGCGACCCCCGTCGTGTGCATGTCTCAGCGGCGCCCCTCTATAGTGTTGCTGGCAAACCACACACGATCGGCACACTTCGGATACAATTCGTGACAGTCCTGGTGCCGCCCAAGTGTAGTTTATCTGTCCCATCACCCCCCTCTGGCACACATGGCCATTTTGATGTGCCATGCGTGCCAGCCAAGGCAGTAAGGCCTGGGGTGCTATAGGTTTCTCGTCAAGGGTCCACATCTCCCCTGGCCCGGGGCGTATCGCCCCTCGTTTGATCCAGTCCTCGTGTTCGGCCGTTGGCGCAGCGTTTTGCAAATTTATGATATCGTCCTTAGTTGGTGTGGCGGGTGGTCCTACAGTCGGTATGTCGGCAATCTGTGCAGATGTCGCCTTTGCTCGTGTCACCATCGGCATGTTGCATCCTATCTGTTGGTTGGCGACCTTTCCTGCCGCCTCATCCGCCCTTGCATTGCCCCGGGCAACGTCAGTGTCCGCCCTTTGGTGGCCACGACATTTAATCACCGCGATAGCGCGGGGAAGCAAAATGCTTTGGAGGAGCCCTTCCACCAACGCGCCATTCTTTATCACTGAACCTGCAGATGTGAGGAAACCTCTCGTCTTCCAAATTGCCCCTTTATCGTGGACTACTCCGTGAGCGTAGGCCGAATCTGTGTAAATGTTGACGGCAAGGCCTTCGCCAAGCTGCACGCTCTGGTCAAGGCGCACAGCTCCGCCTGCTGTGTGGAAAATGTAGGTGGAAGACGCCCGCTTTCTACCGTCTCGCTATCTGAGCACACAGCATACCCGGATAACAGAAAACCGTCCCATGCGCGCCTGGCTGATCCATCGACATAATATGTACAATTGGGGTAGTCCAAGGGAACGTCCTTTAAATCCGCTCGCACCGTGGAGATCAACTGTACTACATCGGCGCACACATGGGGTTCACCCTCCTCAGGGGTGGGCATCAGTGAGGCTGGGTTAAGTGTCGTGCAACGTTCAATCATGATGTTGGCCACTGTAATCAGTGCGGACTCGTATTGCATTAATCTGGTGTTGGACAAATGTTGTGTGTTTCGCTGTAGTAACAGTGAAGTAATGCAATGTGGTACCCGTAACGTTACTGGGTGTCCCATGACAATGTCCGCTGTTCTTTCTACTGCGTACCTGGCCGCGGCCACGGCTTGCAAGCACACAGGAAATCCTTGTTCGCCCGTGTCCAGCTTTTTACTAAAGTAGGCCACCGGTCGCTCCTTTTCCCCATGGGTCTGTGTCAAGACGGACTGGGTGAAACCCCCCACGGCGTGAGTGTAAAGGGTGAATGGTTTTGCATAATCTGGGAGTCCTAATGACGGTGCTTTGACCAACGCCTTTTTAAGACCCACAAAACATCGCTTCAAATCATCCATCCATTCCAATTCTTCCGGGGCGTTTGATTTAGTCGCCTCGTACAGTGGCTTAGCCAACAGCGCAAAATCCATTATCCAAGTGCGGCAATATCCCATCATACCTAGGAAGCGCAGCATTTGCCGTTGCGTTCGTGGGCGAGGCATCTCCATGATAGCGGTCACCCGTCCGGCATTCAATTCCCGTTTTCCGTGTGAAATGGCATGACCCAAGTAATTTATGACCTTCCGCACAAATTGGAGTTTAGGCCTGCCTACTTTGTGGCCTTTGGCCGCCAAGGCCTTTAATAGGGCCATAGAATCCTTTTCGCAGGCTTCCCTTGAATGGGAGCAAATCAACAAATCGTCAATGTATTGCAACAACACTGACCCTCCCTTCAATTCCACATCCGCCAGGTCACGGTGCAGCGCCCGGGAAAACAGAGTGGGGCTGTCTGAAAACCCCTGGGGTAGCACTGTCCAGGTATACTGTCGCCCCCTATGGGTGAAAGCGAACAAGTATTGTGACTCGGGCACGATGGGCACAGAGAAAAACGCAGAACAAAGGTCAATAACTGTGAAGTATGTTGTGTCCGGCGGAATTGACATCATAAGGGTCTCTGCATTCGGCACTAGTGGGTGTATGCCTTGTATCACCTTGTTCACCTCCCTTAGATCCTGTACAAACCTCCATTTATCTTTCGTCGGCTTTTTTACTGGCAGAATTGGTGTATTACATGGGCTGTTAGTTTCCACGATAATTTTCTGCTCCACCAGGGATTGAATTACTGGTGCTATGCCTACGTCAGCCTCGGGTCGTAGCTTATACTGTTTCACGTTTGGCAAGCGCATCCCCGGCTGCACTGATATCACTAAAGGTTTGGCGTCTCGCATCCGTCCAACCTCATCGTCGCACCGAGGCCATAAGTCGTCCGGCACCTCTGCCAGGAGGTAGTCTGACTCATCCGGGTCCGTAAGCACTGCCCGCATGGCATAGTTGCCCTTAGGGGGCAACTCTGCCTCTTCAAACACTCCATCCCTCTGTTGTTTCTTAATGTCAATCGAGTACCCTTCACCGTTATTGAGCTGTCTCACAGTCCAGTGGCCCCTCTTAAACCAAAACCATATAAGGGAACTTCCTGTAATCGCCCCACCATCCAACCTACACTTTCCGGCGGCCACCCCTTGGCAGTAGTGAGGGTAACATGGGCGGCCGCTCCTGCGGGGTATTGGGTCAACGCACGCTGACCCGCGGATAGGACTACCTCCATACCTATCCCCTCGCGGCCGATCCATATCCGTGATAAATGTCGAGGCGTGCGCTTGCCCAGCTCTTCCTTAACCTTCTCTCGGTAATCTTCATCCTCGCCCTTTGCATCGTAATAAGCCGTGCAGTGGGGTGGATTATCCTTTAGGTGTTTTATTGAAATTTGGTGCGGTTGTAGCCAATCTCGCACATCTGGGCTGTCCAAACACACAGAATCTATGACATGTGTCCAAGTAGCCAGAGCCCCTTCGTCCAAGCGCCACCAATATACGATGGGGCCGGGACGAGACAATGCCATCATCAACGAGTCGTGTTTAGATTCCGCGACATCTACGAAACCCTGCTCTGTACATGAAATTTGACAGCCCAATCGGCAAAGTAAATCCCGTCCCAGCAAATTTGTCGCGGCGGTAGTGGTCATCAAAAAGGCATGTTTAGCCTCTAGCGGGCCACATGTTACTCGCACTTCCTCCGAAATAGGAAGCGCTTGGGGTAAGCCCGAAACGCCCATTATTTGAACGTTTTTGTTAGTGGGGCGCAAGGATGACAGTTGCCCCTCGTTAATTGTACTGCGAGTCGCCCCTGTATCGACAAGGAAATCTAATTGTCGTCCGTCCACCTCCAGAGTCAAGGTCGGCTCCTCTGCCGGCGTCATAGTCAAGAGAGGACACTCCTTAGGCGGCCCGCTAGCGTCCCGTCAATAGGCCGCGCGATGGCCCTGGGGCGGAAACCCCTTACGAGCACTTGGGCAATCGCGTCTCCAGTGTCCCAATTGCTTGCAATGGAAGCACGGTTCCTGCGGAAACGGCGGTGCGGAGGGCACAGGTCGTCCCTCTATGCCACCCCTTCCATCCAGCCGTCGGTTTGGCGGCCCCCATTGTGACTGGTTTACTTGTTGCCATTGTGGCTGGCCCTGAGGCGGGGCCCAGGTTCCCCTAGTTCCACTCTGTGTCCAATGATTGGGGGGTGGTCCAGGGTTTTGGAAAGGGGGCCTTGGTGGGTGCCAATTTTGGGGAGGGGGCCCTTGTACGGTCCAAATTTGAGGGTTTTGAGGAGGAGGGGGAGGAGGTGGGGGTTTGCTTCCATTGTTGTCTTATCTCGTCCATGTTAATTCGTCCATGGTCTTGGTCGGTACAATCGTCGCAGTCGTTGCCTTCATGGTGGGCCCACTCTCCGTTGGGGGATTGGTCCTGATAGAAAGGCCAATCTCTCTTCCAGGGGTCCTCATGACCCCGGACGGGCCCCCACTTCTGGCACTGATCGCGTGCATGGCTCTGACTCCGATCTCCCCTTTTAATTTGATTAAGTTGAGCCCGTTTTTCCTGGACCAGCATTTGCAATATGTCCTCCTTTACATCAGCCTTTTTATCATCGCAGTCGTTACACTGTTCGGCTGCCTCGACTAACTGGTCGGTCGGGGTATTCCTCCATGCGAGCAAAGCTGCTTAGATACGCTTATTTACCGCGGGTCTCAGTCCCTCTACCAAAATGTTGTTCACTACTGCACGGGGGAGATCTCGTGCATGTACATGGCCTAACCCTCCCCACTTTAACAGTGTCTTTTCTACCCGTTCTCTCCAGTCCGTCGCGGCTTCACCGGGTTTCTGTTTTAAGGCATATATTTTTGCCCAGTCAGGCCCTCTAGTTGGCACTAGTGCGGTAGCGACCCCAACCATCAATCGCCGACGACGTCTCTCCAATCCCCTTCGGCCATGGGCGGGTTTGGAGTCTGGTTCGGCCATTCTGCCTGTCGTTTCGCATGTTCCCATACCCGCTCGGGTAATATAGCCTTTCCCAGGTGACAGATGTCCCGCCAATCCGCGGTTGCTTCATAGATCCACATTGACATAAATTCGGCCACGTCCCCCGGTTTGTCAACTATCAAACCCTTTATTCGTTCCCACATAGAGGTCAAATCTGTTTCCCTCCATGGTGCCCTGACTAGTATGGGTCGTGGTTCGCCCCCTGCTGCCGCTGGTGGATCAAAACCTATGTGTTTCATAGGATACATTCCGGTGATAGTCTGAGGGGTCTCATTCCCACTATAACCTACCAATGAGGGGTATGGTCCTCCCTGTTCCATTGGTGGCGGAAACCCTGCGATGTCAGTCCCGTCATTCCCTTGTATAAACAGGTTACCCGGGCTCAGATGGTGCCGCTGGGGTAGCTGGGGGGCGGTGGTAGCGGGGTTGCAGGGAGGTGGTGGCGGGGGTACAGCAGGGGAAGGTGGTGCCTGGAACCCCTGGACAGAGCTCAGGTCTAGGGCGGGGGCAGGTGGGTTGGTAGCTACCTCCCCTACCGCGGGGCCTGGATTTTCAATGAGCGGCATCAGTCACGCGTTAGCCTGCCTCTCTATTTCCTTAACCGCTTTATCCTGCATATTATTCGCCTGCTTCCTCAGGCCCTTGAGTTTTGATACCTCACCGGCCAGGCTGGCCTGTCTTGACCTTGCCTGTCGCTTCAACGCTTCTTCCTTCCACCAACTAAAGACTTTCCAATAGTCAGGCGGGAAGTGTTTATTTTCCTGTTCTAACTTATCTAATGCCCCATACAACTCGTCCAATTTTTTCAGCACAAAAGACCCTTCTTCGGGCCACGGTTCACCTAGATCCTTAGTCAACGCAGCCCATGACTTCCCTGGTCTCGCAGCGGCATAGCCATGCCTCCTAAACATGAAAAATGCTGGGGTATTTCTGAGAGGTTCACCCGCCTTCACAGTTTTATTATAATATATATATATATATAATATATATATAATATATTGTTGTGGATATGAGAATGGTTTTTTTTTTTGTTGTTGTTGTAAAAGGTTGTTGAAAATATCGCCCCTCCTCCCTCCGTTTGTGGTTGTATAAAGTCAAAGGGCATTCCCGTAGTTTTTTCCATAAAGCATACATGAAGGACACTATAATATCCCTGTTCAGTAGTTTATTTCCTTATTCTGTGTATTAGGTTAAGGCTTTGTCTTCCATTAAAATGACACTCCATTGCACCAAGTGAAATAAGATAGATTCCCTTTCATGCCCCATTCCCACTCCCAAAACTTATACTGCCAACTACAATAGCCGCCATTAAGCATGTGCTCAGCTCGGGGAAGAAGGGCGTGCCCGCCCATCGTCATCAAGGGCGGAGCCAGAGGGCCGTGCCGACCAATCAGGGCCGAGGCGAGCTGACCGATGGGCGTGTCCTGAAGGCCGGCGGCTTGATCGCCTGAGGCGCTATAAAAGCGCGCGCGCAAGAAGCAAAAGTGTGGTTGGACTGAGTACGAGAGGAGTTGAGTAAGGGATCCCTACAAGAGCAGCTTCAGCCACAGCAGCAGCAGCCACAGCAGCAGCAGCCACAGCAGCAGCAGCCACAGCAGCTTCAGCCACAGCAGCTTGGGGGCCTTGACGGCAGTTTTGAGCAGGGCCGCGAAGGAACGGCAGCTGTTAAACGAGCTGATCGATAAAGGGCGGCGGCTGCTAATCCCCGACCCGACCGTGCTGCGGGTCCAGCTGAACCTTCCTCCCCCTCCAGCCATCCACCTCCTGCCATTCCTGTCATCATTCCCCACGTGAGTCTGTCTTTTGTTTGTTCTGTCCTGGGTTAATTAAGACTGTAGGTAAGCTAGCATTGCACTGTGTCTCTAATATCTTCTGTAAATTATTTTATTATCCTTCCTTCTCCTTGGTTACTTTTGGTTGTATATAGTAAATAAATTATATTTGTATTCCTTACCCTTTGTCTTTCTTCTTCTTCACATCCTTCGCTTTAGTCTTTTCCCCATTGAATATCTGTGGCGCGATTTTGGCCAACGTTCAGAAATCGGGTTAGTCGGGGTAACTGTTCGGCCGCGGCGCCATCCGCTCGGCAAACAACATCTTGTCCGCCGTCCGTAACAATTGGTGTCTGGGCGTGAGATACGAGGCCTGAACCAAATTTTTAAAACATCTAGAAAAAATTTGGTCAAAATTTGGAGCGGCCAAGATTTAGTTTTTAAAATCCTAAATTTGAAAGTCGGGCCATGGCTGGTCAAGGCGACGGGATGCCGGTGGGGGAACTAGAAGAGGGGTTAGGGGTAACCCAGGATCAGAGGGAGGAGAACAATGAGGAGGTGGTTGAGGAGGTTTCAGGCGCGCAAAATGGCGCCCTCGCGCACGTGGTTGAAGGGACGCAAAATGGCGCCTCGCACATGGCTACGGCGGCCGCGCCCGCTGCACAAGGTGGAGGGATTGACATGCAGGCCCTCATTGCGCAGCTGCAAGCAGCTGTGCAGATGAGTATGGGAAACCAAGTTGGAGGTTTGGAAAACAGACTAGGAAATCAAATCGGGGGGCTAGAAGCTAAATTCGAGAGTAAATTTGAGGGGTTAGACAATAATTTTAAGGGGTTAGACAATAATTTAGAGTGGTTAGACAAGAAATTTGAGGGGTTAGACAAGAAATTTGAGGGGTTAGACAAGAAATTTGAGGGGTTAGACAATGGGATAGAAGGGGTGAAACATGGGTTAACGGGGGTGGAAAATAGAATGGCTGCCCAGGAGAATCAGATAGAGGGGGTGAAAAATGGGTTAAGGGGGTTAGAAAACACAATGGACGACAAATTGCGGGAAGTAGGGGAGCAATCCGCCCGGGAAATCAAACGGATGGGGAACCAGATAGAGGAGGTGAAAATTGGGTTAGAAGGTAAATTGGATGCTCAGAGGGATGAATTGGGACAGATGAGGGTGGCATCTACAAAAGAGATGGAGGAGATGAAGGAGGAGATACGACGAGGTGTAAGCGAGGAGGTCTCGGGGGTACGCGAGGAGGTCTCGGGGGTACGCGAGGAGGTAAAGCGAGGTGAAAAGCGTATGGAGAAAGAGGTGAGAAATGGGACGGCAAAGTTACAAGGGGGCATAGAGGACCTGACGGAGGAGGTGGAACAGCTGACGGTGGGACAGACGGAGTTAGCGGAGCAGGTACAAAAGAACACTGCGGTACTAGGAGGGTTAAAAGCGACACAAAGAGACATCAAGGACGACTTGATAGCGACGAAGAGGCAATGTCAGATGGTACGTGATGGACTGACAACGAGGTTGGACGAGGTGACAGAAGTAATGGAGACGAAGGACCGGGAGGTGAGGACGCACATAGAGACGGTCAAGGTAGCCTTAGAGGACGAAATTGAGGAGACGCACCGGGAAATAAAAGAGGTGAAGCAAAAGTTAGAGAAGGTGGAAGAGGGAGTGAGTGAAATTAAGAAGAGACGGACAGAAACTAAGAGAGAAATACAGGAGGAGGTGATGGAATATGTACAAGGTCGGTGCTCAAATCGTGATGATGTGCTCGCTGACCAAATAAAGAGTTTGCAGGTGGCGAAGGAGGTGCGGAGACGAGGTGCCAAGGTGAGTGGCGATATATTCGGAAATGCATATGATGTGAGGGGAGCTTCAGTCGGCTTGGGGGTTGATTTGGATCCGGGTGTTCGTGAGAGGCCGTTGGTGGTGTGTGCGACAGGTACGGAGTACGAGAGAGGAGGGTGCGAGAATGTCCGACTCTGGGGTGTGTGAGGAAAAAGTGCGCGCCGAGGAGTGAGTGTGCTGTCGAGAGTGAGTTGGTCGTAGCGCGTGTGCGAGGAGGCACATGGAAGCGCGGAGTGGTGAGTGTTACAGAGGATGTAACGAAAGAGTGTACACCTGTGGTGAGTGTTACGGAGGGAGTAACGGGAGAGTGTGCGCAAGAGGATGCGCGAGAAAGGTGTGTAACGGACGGGTGCATAAGGAAAGAGTGCTCTGGCGAGAGTGAGGGTGAATGCGCGACCGAGTGTGGAGGTGAAAGTAGTGAGAGTGACACGGAGCATGAGTTGGTTGTGGCAGGTGAGAGAGGATGTACACCTGGAATGGAAGGATGCACACCTGGAATGGTAGAGCGCGTATGGGAATGCACACTGGAATTGGTAGTGAGGCACGTGGTTGGGTGTGCAAGTGAGAGCACACCTGTAGTTGTCACAGAGGAGGTGACCGAGGAGGGGGAGTGAAGAGGTGTGTTGGTGAGGTGTGCGAACGACGAGTGTGTGCAAAGGTGTGCGGTGGTCAGGTGTGTGACCAAGTCTGTAAGCGGATTTAGTGTACCTGGGTGTGACAGGGAAGGTGCAATGACAAAGAGCATGGAGACGGCTGGATGTATGAGCAAGGAACGGGCTGCGGGGTGTGAGCATGCAAGTGGAGCATCGACGGTAACCGGGTTAGCGGTTAGAACGAAGTATAGCCGAATCGGGCCTTCGGTGCGAACCGGGCAGCTTTGCGTGCCGCGGGGATCCGCGGCGATTTCGAAAGAACCACCGTGCGGGATCCACGCCGGGCCGCGCTTTGAACGGCCGCGTCCGTACTCCACTAGGCGGAGTGGGCAGCCCGATAGGAAGTGTCGTCATGGCGACCCCCTTTTGTTGAGGCGTTCCGGCAGGGCGAGATCGAGCCATTGGACGGCTCTGTGCCGAGATGGTGCGTGGGACCTCGGCCCGGGTAAACCTCCTTCCCTTCACCGAGTGTCGGACGCATCCAGCCGCCGGCACCAAGCAACCCGCATTCATTGCTCGGCTGTGCGAAGCCGGGCTGTAGAAGTGAATTGGCGCACCGAGAGGCTCTAGTGAGTAGACGTGATGATGAGGATAGTGTATTGGCCCCGAAATTAGAAATACAAAATTTGATCATTGGCAGAGTGATGATTGGCAGAGGATTGGTAGTGATTGGCAAATTTTTGATTGGCTGGAATTTGGTGTGCAAAATTGATAGTAGAAGATGCCCAATGTGGTGGGATGGCAACTCTGCCATCTCTCACAGCGGGGGCAAAGGAGCACTAGTTATGGGGTTTATGGCAGTGAAAACTAGCCCGGGAGCGTTTGGATAATGTGTAGGGACCTAGAAGATGACCTTAGGTAACGTTAAGATTAGGTAGTGACAATGATACCTGTAGTGGGGACGCAGGTAGATTAGTTTGGATGATAATGACGTGGTATGAGCTTACTTTAAAGGGAAGACGGGGAGCACTACGTTAGCAGGGCAACAGGTAGATTAGATGATGCCGTGTGAGTGTTGGAGGTGTATTCAGAAGTGTATTGTGAAAAGTGTGTAAGGAACAGGTGTGATTGCACAGGTGTGCAACTGAACAGGTGTATGGAGCAGTGTATGAGTGAGTGATAGTGATGTGAGTTGTGCTGACCAAATGGTCCAGGAAGGAAGGAGGGTGCAGGTGGCACCAGGTGTGATTGCACAGGTGTGCAACAACAGGTGTATGGAAAAACAGGTGTATGGAATAAATGGTCTGGAGTATATGGAGTACTGGAATGGATGGTCGTGGAGTGAGTATCGTGGAAACTATGGAGTGGAGTGGATGGTGCGAAGGTGTGAATGGGGGAAGGATGGACCCCCAATCACGAATACCCGGGGAGGGTAGTGTAAGAGTTAGGTAGAGGGTACAGGTAAATTGTGGTTGGATATTGGCATCTGTGGTGCGAGGTGAAAGAATGGTATTTGGATGGGTGCATTAGTGTTGTGGAAATGGCTGGGCGTGTAGCCTGTTAGTGTGTGTAGTTGGTTTGGGCACTCCACCACTGTGAGGATGTTGGCCAGGTGAGGCCGCAGGTGGGCTCTGGGAGCCGGTAGAGTTGTTGTGGATGGGGCCCGAGGATCCGGAGGACGGACCCGGGTAGCCCAGTGCCAGAGGGCAACGAGGGGTGACAGAGCCAGGAGGGGCCTTCCCCAATTAGATAGGTTAGGGTGAGGAGCTAGGTAAGCTCGGGTGGCAACTGCAGTGGTGGAGGTGTGCAGGTGGGTAGACCTGCTGGGAGAGCTACACGACCCAGCCCGGAAATTGTGCAAGGGCACCGGGAGATGAATCGGGGGAGTGAGACCCCAAATTGAGAAGCACCACAGTTTGGTCAATGGGAATTGGTTTTTAGAACCCATAGTGTAAGTTGGCCAATGGATTGGCAGGGAAAGACCCCGGGTAGTGTAAAGTGTGTTAAAGTCATTTAGAGGATAGTTAGGATTGAAGTCTCCTCGCACCATCCACATCCACTCACCTGAGGTGACGTAACTCCACACCATGCCAGGTGGTTTTTTTTTGGTTTTTTTTTGTATACAAGGTCGAGGCTCGTGAAAGAGCGAACATTAATCACACAGAAAGACAAACCGACACATAAAACATATAACATAGGGAGCGGTAGACAAGATGGGGAGAGAGGGGGAAGGACACAAACACAACATTTGAGAGCAGGGACCGAGAGACATGGAGACATCGAGAGATCTGAGAGAGGGCGAGGGCTTTGGGGGGGGGGGGGGGGCGTGGGAAGGGGGCGGTGGGAGAGGTATAAAACATATGGACACTGCCAGGACTTCCAGGAAAGAAGTTGGAATTTCAAACAAGGTGGATCTGGGGTGAATTAGCGGGGGAAGAAAAGATCAAGGTTTTGGATGGGGGAAGATAAGAGATGGTGGTGAACAGCTGTTTTAAAGACCTGGAGGGAGGAGTGGGATTGAAGGGAGTGAGGGAGTTTGTTCCAGAGGCGGGAGAAAAGAGGAATGAAAGAGTGAAGGTGAGCAGAGAGCCGAGATTTCGGCAGTTTAACCATCAGAGGGTTGCTGGCAGATCTTGTGCGACCTGTAGGAATATTTGGGGGACAGAGCACAGAGAGAGCTGGGGGTGCAAGGCCGGAGAGGAGTCGGTAGAAGACAGAAAGACCACCTACCTGCCTGCGGTGAGTGAGTGAAAGGCCCTCAGAGATAGCTTCATCGCGGGAGATTCCAATAATTCTGAAAGCTTTGGTTTCAACAGCGTGAAGCCGAGCTAGGTGTGAGGCAGGAGCACCGGCCCATAAGGGAGAACAGTATTCCATTGAGCTGCGGATGAAAGCCTTGTATGTGGTGAGGAGCTCAGGTGTGCCGAGGAAGGACTTCGCACGACGGAGGATGCCCAGTCGGCGACTGGCTTTGGAGGCCAGCTTGGAAATGTGGTTTTCCCAAGAAAGATCATGGCAGATAGTGAGACCCAAAATCTTGAGCGACAGAACTTCTTGGAGAGGATTGTTGAGAAAGTAGATGGGAGGGTTGTCCAGTCGATCTTTTCGGAGAGACATAGTAAGAGTGTGAGATTTGTCAGGATTGAAAGACATGTTCCACTTGTTTGACCAGTCTGTGATTTTGTCCAGGTCTTCAGAGAGTGAGGAGGCAGCAGACTGCCGATCTGAGGGATGAGGAATGGAGCGGCAGAGAGTGGGGTCATCAGCAAAGAGATAGAGAGGATTTTCGAGAGAGTCAGAGAGATCATTGATGAAGACCAGAAAAAGCACGGGGCCCAGAACACTGCCTTGGGGAACTCCAGCCTGAACAGGAAGAGGAGATGAGAGAAACCCATTCAGGGCCACACGTTGACGACGACTAGAGAGGAAGTCCGCCAGCCATGCGTGGAGATTTCCATGGATACCAAAGGAGGAGAGTTTGGTGAGCAGAGCGGGGTGCCAGACCGTGTCGAAGGCACGTGATATGTCGAGGGAGACAGCTCTAATTTCCTGTTTGGCATTGAGGACCTCCATCCATTGTTGAGACAGCAGAAGCAGCATGTCCAGAGTAGAGTGACCTGGTCTGAAACCAAATTGATGATCAGAGATCAAGCCATTGGAGAAGAGGAAAGATTTCATATCCGAAGCAATGATGGATTCCATGACTTTGCTGATAATTGGGAGAAGACTGATTGGTCTGTAGTTGCTAGGATCTGTTTTTGCACCTTTTTTGTGCAAAGCGGTGATGTTGGCTGATTTCCAAGCAGATGGCAGTTGACCTTGAGCAAAAGAGAGGGTGAAGAGAACAGAGAGAGGGTGAGATAGAGCAGCAGAGCAGGATTTTAGGACCCGTGGGCTGATGCCGTCGGGTCCAGTTGCAGAATCAGAGTCGAGGGTTGACAGAAACTTTTCCACCTTGTCAGGAGGAAAGGACACGGAGTCCAGGAGCAGCAGGGTACAACTGGGTATGGTGGGTACAGAGAGGGATGGGTTTGGGACACAAGATTTAGAGGCAAACACAGAGTTGAGGCTTTTTCACGTGCGGAGTCAGCTGTGTAGCCGTTTGAGGTAAGGGAGGGGATGGAGGGGGAACAAACACCAGAAACGGATTTGACCAGATGCCACCAGGATTTGGAAGAGGGAGACAGATAAGAGAGTTCGGTCTTGAGAATGGAGAGATATTGTTTCCTGGCTCTCCTGAGGGTGGACACACACTTGTTTCGGGCTTTGTGAAAGGAAATGAGATTTCCTTCCGTTGGATTTGCTTTCCAGGAGACGAAGGCAAGTTGTTTCTGGGCAACAGCCTCACCACAAGATTCCGTGTACCATGGACGGGAGGAAGGGTATGACAACTGAAGACGAGATGGGATAAATCTGTGCATGAGAGAGAGCAATTATTTTTATTGTGCAGATGTTTGGAATGTGAGACGCATCATGACGTGGGTGTGACATTGTGCTGATCTTCCATCTCTTCCTCCTTATGAGGATTGATGATGAATTGGGTGATGGCAAATTTTGGATAGAGGGATTGTGGAGACTAATTTGGTGTGGGGGGAAATATGGGGAAGACGTGACATTAGCGACGGATTTGTAAATGTGTAGATTTTTGTAAATATGGGGTAAGGGCAAGGGTAGAGTAGGTGACAGGGGGGGTGACGTACGGTAGGGACGAGTTTTCTCACTTCGCTCTCCGTACGCACTTCGCCTTGCATTGCCTTGATTGATGTGTACCCTTGTGACCTTACCCCTCGCTCATCTGTCTTCCCCCCCCCTTTTGTCTCCCACATGAGGACCTGTGTGCCACTGGGCGCCGAGGGGAGCGTGCGTGAGTCGGCCATTGTGCGCCCGAAACTCCCGGAACCAGCTGTCTGCATCGATGCACCACATTATGGACCACATGTCTGTGGCCGAGCACCACTTATGGACCCCATGGGTTGGGGAAAGGCTCCTCTGCTGGAACCGGCCATGAGGGCCCGAGATCTTGCTGGCAGACCTTGGCCACAGGGCACCGATGCCCCACAGGTGAACCATACATAGTCGGCCCCCCTGTGGGCCATAAATAAAAGAAATGGACACGTTGGGTGCATTTTATTTTAATACAAATAGGCCGCCAGCAAAGAAGATGACAACACCTGGAAGATAGTAATAGCCAGCAGAGGGAGCCGAAGAGCAAGAGACCACCAGCAGGGTTAGGGGTTTGTTTGTTGTTTTTATTTTATTGAACAATGATGACTGTGCACCGATTGGTGCTTGAGGGTGTGTTGGTGCGTTTTGGGTGCTTTCAGGGTGCATTGATGCAGAGCAGACTGTCTCCCCCCCCCCCCCCCCCCAAAAGAACAATCACAGGTCCTGGGTTGCGTTTTGTAAATAAAGTAGAGCCATTGTAAATAATGCGCCCCCACAGTCAATGTATAGTTTGAAGACCATTCCGCAATTCGGTTAGCTGTGGGCGTGAGTCTGTTAGGTAGGGTGCAATGGAGCAGCGGGACATATTTATTTATGTTTTAAAACTGTCGCACTCAGGGTCAGGTTAAATGTAGAGGGAACTACACCTACGTGCCACACTAAAAGTTAAAGTTATAGGCCCGGGACGTGCCTAAGAGGAGGAGGGTGCAGTGTTGTGGATATGAGAATGTTTTTTTTTTTATTGTTGTTGTAAAATGTTGTTGAAAATATCGCCCCTCCTCCCTCCGTTTGTGTTTGTATAAAGGTCAAAGGGCGTTCCCGTAGTTAGTTCCATAAAGCATACATGAAGGACACTATAATATCCCTGTTCAGTAGTTTATTTCCTTATTCTGTGTATTAGGTTAAGGCTTTGTCTTCCATTAAAATGACACGCCATTGCACCAAGTGAAATAAGATAGATTCCCTTTCATGCCCCATTCCCACTCCCAAAACTTCTACTGCCAACTACAATAGCCGCCATTAAGCATGTGCTCAGCTCGGGGAAGAAGGGCGTGCCCACCCGTCGTCATCAAGGGCGGAGCCAGAGGGCCGTGCCGACCAATCAGGGCCGAAGCGAGCTGACCGATGGGCATGTCCTGAAGGCCGGCGGCTTGATCGCCTGAGGCGCTATAAAAGCGTGCGCGCAAGAAGCGAAAGTGTGGTTGGACCGAGTCCGAGAGGAGTTGAGTAAGGGATCCCTACAAGAGCAGCTTCAGCCACAGCAGCAGCAGCCACAGCAGCAGCAGCCACAGCAGCAGCAGCCACAGCAGCTTCAGCCACAGCAGCTTGGGGGCCTTGACGGCAGTTTTGAGCAGGGCCGCGAAGGAACGGCGGCTGTTAAATGAGCTGATCGATAAAGGGCGGCGGCTGCTAATCCCTGACCCGACCGTGCTGCGGGTCCAGCTGAACCTTCCTCCCCCTCCAGCCATCCACCTCCTGCCATTCCTGTCATCATTCCCCGCATGAGTCTGTCTTTTGTTTGTTCTGTCCTGGGTTAATTAAGACCGTAGGTAAGCTAGCATTGCACTGTGTCTCTAATATCTTCTGTAAATTATTTTATTATCCTGCCTTCTCCTTGGTTACTTTTGGTTGTATATAGTAAATAAATTATATTTGTATGCCTTACCCTTTGTCTTTCTTCTTCTTCACATCCTTCGCTTTAGTCTTTTCCCCATTGAATATCTGTGGCGCGATTTGGCCAACGTTCAGAAATCGGGTTAGTCGGGGTAACTGTTCGGCCGCGGCGCCATCCGCTCGGCAAACAACATCTTGTCCGCGGTCCGTAACAATATATACAGTATATGTGTGTGTGTGTGTGTGTGTGTGTTTGTGTGTGTGTGTATACTGTATGTATATATATATATATATATATATATATATATATATATATATATATATATAATTATATATATATATATATATATATATATATATATATATAATTATTATATATATATTATTATATATATATTATTATATATATGCAGTATATGTATGTGTGTGTGTGTGTGTATATATATATATATATATATATATATATATATATATATATATATATATATATATATATATATACATACATATATATATGTGTATATATATATGTGTATATATATATATATATATATATATATATATATATATATATATATATATATATATATATATATATATATATATATATATATATATGTTTATATATGTGTATATATATATATATATATATGTATATATATATATATATATGTGCATATATATATTGTTACGGACCGCGGATAAGGATGTTGGTTTGCCGAGCGGATGGCACCGCGGCCGAACAGTTACCCCGACTAACCCGATTCCCGAACGTTGGCCGGATCGCGCCACAGATATTCAATATGGAAAAGACAAAGGCAACACGGATGTGAAGAAGAAGAAGAAGAAGACAAAAGTAGGGAATATGAATATAATTTATTTACTATTTACAACCAAAAGTAACCAAGGAAGAAGGAAAGATAAGAAAATAATTTACAGAAGATATTAGAGACACAGTGCAACGCTAGCTTACCTACAGTCTTAATTAACCCAGGGACAGAACAAACAAGGACAGACTCACGCGGGGAATGATGATAGGACTGGCAGGAGGTGAATGGCTGGAGGGAGAGGAAGGTCCACGGGTACTGCAGCACGATCGGCGTGTTTGGCAGCCGCCGTTCCTTCGCGGCCCTGCTCAAAACTGCCGTCAAGGCCCAAAGCTGCTGTGGCTGAAGCTGCTTTGGCTGCTGCTGCTGAAGCTGCCGCTGTTGCTCCTGTGGCTGCTGCTGCTCTGTATGTACATCGCGTGCTTTCTCCAGGACTCGTCTGACTCGTCTCGTAGTCAGTCCAACCACTGCACGTCTCTCGCTTGGTCCAACCACGTCTCTTGCTTGGTCCAACAACACTTTCGCTTCTTGCGCGCGCGCTTTTATAGCGCCTCAGGCGATCAAGCCGCCGGCCTTCAGGACACGCCCATCGGTCAGCTCGCCTCGGCCCTGATTGGTCGGCACGGCCCTCTGGCTCCGCCCTTGATGACGATGGGTGGGCACGCCCTTCTTCCCCGAGCTGAGCACATGCTTAATGGCGGCTTTGGGGCGAAATCAACAACCACAGCTGTAGCAAACCTGGCAAACTGCCCAGTGCAGTTGGCAATGGAGGCTTGGAGGGGATGTAGCTGGCAATTGAGGCTTGGCAATGGAAGTTTTGGGAGTGGGAATGGGGAATGAAGGGAATCTATCTTATTTCACTTGGTGCAATGGAGTGTCATCTTAATGGAAGACAAGGCCTTACCCTAATACACATAATAAAGATATAACTATCAACAAGGGGGAAATCTATGATTGGCTAACTTGATTGTTTATGACCTAATTATGGGACGCCCTTTGATCTTTATACATCCACAAACAGAGGGAGGAGGGGCGATATTTTCAACAACCTTTTACAACAACAACAACAAAAAAACCATTCTCATATCCACAACACTGCACCCTCCTCCTCTTAGGCACATCCCGGGCCTCTTACCTTAACCCTTAGTGTGGCACGTAGGTGTAGTTCCCTCTACATTTAACCTGACCCTGAGTGCGACAGTTTTAAAACATAAATAAATATGTCCCGCTGCTCCATTGCACCCTACCTAACAGACTCACGCCCACAGCTAACAGAATTGCGGAATGGTCTTCAAACTATACACTGACGGTGGGGAGCATTATTTACAATGACGTTACTTTATTTACAAAGCGCAACCCAGGACCTGTGATTGTTCTTTTGGGGGGCAGAGACAGTCTGCTCTGCATCAATGCACCCTGAAAGCACCCAAAACGCACCAACACACCCTCAAGCACCAATCGGTGCACAGTCATCACTGTCATCAATAAAAATAAACAAACAACCCCTAACCCTGCAGGTGGTCTCTTGCTCTTCGGCTCCCTCTGCTGGCTATTTGCTTTCTTCCAGAAGTTGTCATTTTTTTTTCACTTTCTTACTGGTGGCCTATTTGAACATAAAATGAAATGCACCCAAAGTGTCCATTTTTATATATTTATGGCCCACAGGGCCGACTAGTGTGGTTCACCTGTGGGGCATCGGTGCCCTGTGGCCAAGATCCGCCAGCAAGATCTCGGGCCTTCATGGCCGGTTCCAGCAGAGGGGCCATGCCCCAACCCATGGGGTCCATCAGTGGTGCTTGGCCACAGACATGTGGTCCATAAGGTGGTGCATCGATGCAGACAGCTGGTTCTGGGAGTTCCGGGCGCACAATGGCGGACTCACGCACGCTCCCCTCGGCGCCCAGTGGCGCACAGGTCCTCATGTGGGAGACAAAGGGGGGAAAGACTGATGAGCGAGGGGTAAGGTCACAAGGGTACACATCAAACAAGGCAATGCAAGGCGAAGTGCGTACGGAGAGCGAAGTGAGAAAGCTCGTCCCTACCGTACGTCACCCCCCCCTGTCACCTACTATACCCTTGCCCTTACCCCATATTTACAAAATCTACACATTTACAAATTCGTAGCTAATGTCACGTCTTCCCCATATTTCACCCACACCAAATTCGTCTCCACAATCCCTCTATCCAAAATTTGCCATCACCCAATTCATCATCAATCCTCATAAGGAGGCAGAGATGGAACATCAGCACAATGTCACACCCACGTCATGATGCGTCTCACAATCCAAACATTTGCATCAAAAATAATTAAAACAACCTGGCATGGTGTGGTGGTACGTCATCCCAGGTGAGTGGATGTAGATGGTGCAAGGAGATTTTTATCCTAACTACTTTCTAAATGACATTAACACACTTTACACTACCCGGGGTCTTCCCTGCAAAACCATTGGCAATCTTACTCTGTGTGGTTTTAAAAACCAATTCCCATTGACCAAACTGTGGTGCTTCTCAATTTGGGGTCTCACTCCCCCGATTAATCTCCCTGTGCCCTTGCACAATTTCTGGGCTGGGTCGTGCAGCTCTCCCAGCAGGTCTACCCACCTGCACACCTCCACCACTGTAGTTGCCTCCAAGCTTACCTGCTCCTTACCTAACCTATCTAACTGGGGAAGGCCCCTCCTGGCTCTGTCACCCCTCGGTGCCCTCTGGCACTGGGCTACCCGGGTCCGTCCTCCGGATCCTCGGGCCCCATCCACAACAACGCTACCGGCTCCCAGAGCCCATCTGCGGCCTCACCTGGCCGACATCCTCACAGTGGTGGAGTGCCCAAACCAACTACGCACACTAACAGGCTACACGCCCAACCATTTCCACGACACTAATGCACCCATCACTACACTCCTGTGCAACTACCCGCACCACAGATGCCAATATCCAACCACAATTTACCTGTACCCTCTACCTAACACTTAAACTACCCTCCCCAGGTATTCGTGATGGGGGTCCATCCTTCCCCCATTCACACCTTCGCACCATCCACTCCACTCCATAGTTTCCACCATACTCACTCCACGACCATCCATTCCAATACTCCATATATTCCACACTCCATGTATTCCACACTCCATGTATTTCACACAACCATTCTCCGTACACCTGTTGTTTCACACCTGTGCAATCACACCTGGTGCCACCTGCACCCTCCTTCCTTCCTGGAGCATTTGGTCAGCACAACTCACATCACTATCACTCACTCATACACTGCTCCATACACCTGTCCAGTTGCACACCTGTGCAATCACACTACAACTCACAATCATTTACTCATACCCTGCTCAATACACTTGAATACACGTCCAACACTCACACGGCATCATCTAATCTACCTGTTGCCCTGCTAACTTAGTGCTCCCCGTCTTCCCTTTAAACTAAGCACTACCACGTCATTATCATCCAAACTACCCTCTCTATGTCCCCAGCTACCTGTCCAATGTAGCTACCTAACCTTACCGTTACCTATTGTCAATCTCTAGGTCCCTACACATTATCCAAACCCTCCCGGGCTAGTTTTCACTGCCATAAACCCCATAACACTAGTGCTCCTTTGCCCCCGCTGTGAGAGATGGCAGAGTTGCCATCCCATCACATCGGGCATCTCTCACTATTAATTTTGCTCGTCCAAATTCAACAAATCAAAAATTTGCCAATCATCTGCCAATCGTCTGCCAATCCTCACTCTGCCAATCATCAAATTTTGTTTTTTTCTAATTTCGGGGCCAAAACACTATCCTCATCATCACGTCTACTCACTAGAGCCTCTCGGTGCGCCAATTCACTTCTACACCCCGGCTTCGCACAGCCGAGCAATGAATGCGGGTTGCTTGGTGCCGGCGGCTGGATACGTCCGGCATTCGGTGCAGGGAAGGACGCTTACCCGGGCCGAGATCCCACGCACCACCTCGGCACAGAGCCGTCCAATGGCCCGATCTCGACCTGCCGGAACGCCTCAACAAAAACTGGTCGCCATGACGACCCTTCCTATCGGGCTGCCCGCTCCGCCTAGTGGAGCACGGACGCGGCCGTCCCGAGCGAGGCCCAGCGTGGATCGCGTACGGCGGTTCTTTCGAAACCGCCGTGGTTCGGATCCCCGCTGGTCCTCGCGGCACGCGAAACCCGGCACGCACCGAGGGCCCGCTTCGGCTAAACGTCGTTCTAACCGCTAACCCGGTTAGCGTCGATGCTCCATTCGCATGCTTACACCCCGCAGCCCGTTCCTTGCTCACACATCCAGCCGTCTCCATGCTCTTGGTCATTGCACCTTCCCTAACACACCCAGGTACACTCAATCCGCTTACAGACTTGGTCACACACCTGACCACCGCACACCTTTGCACACACTCGTCGTTCGCACACCTCACCAACACACCTCTTCGCGCCCCCTTCTCGGTCACCTCCTCTGTGACAACCACAGGTGTGCTCTCACTTGCACACCCAACCACGTGCCTCACTACTAACTCAAGTGTGCATTCCCACACACGCTCTACCATTCCAGGTGTGCATCCTTCCATTCCAGGCGTACATCCTCTCTCACCTGCCACAACAACTCACGCTCCGTGTCACTCTCAGTACTCTCACCACCACTCTTGACAGCGCACTCTTTCCTCATGCACTCCTCTGTTACACACCTTCCTCACGCATCCTCTTGCGCACACTCTCCCATTACATCCTCCATAACACTCACCACAGGTGTGCATTCTCCCTTACTTTTGACAGCGCACTCTTCCCTCATGCACCCGTCCGTTACACACCTTTCTCGCGCATCCTCTTGCGCACACTCTCCCGTTACTTCCTCCGTAACACTCACCACAGGTGTGCATTCTCCCTTACTTTTGACAGCGCACTCTTCCCTCATGCACCCGTCCGTTACACACCTTTCTCGCGCATCCTCTTGCGCACACTCTCTCGTTACTTCCTCCGTAACACTCACCACACCGTGCTTCCATGTGCCCCCTCGCACACGCGCTACGACCAACTCACTCTCGACAGCACACTCACTCCTCGGCGCGCACTTTTTCCTCACACACCCCAGAGTCGGACATTCTCGCACACCTCCTCCTTCGCACACCGGACCTGTCGCACACTTAACCAACGGCCTCTCACGAACACCCGGATCCAAATCAACCCCCAAGCCGACTGAAGCTCCCCTCACATCATATACATTTCCACGTATATCGCCACTCACCTTGGCACCTCGTCTCCGCACCTCCTTCGCCACCTGCAAACTCTTTATTTGGTTAGCGAGCACACCATCACGATTTGAGCACCGACCTTGCACATATTCCATCACCTCCTCCTGTATTTCTCTCTTAGTTTCTGTCCGTCTCTTCTTAATTTCACTCACCCCCTCTTCCACCTTCTCTAACTTTTGCTTCACCTCTTTTATTTCCCGGTGCGTCTCCTCAATTTCGTCCTCTAAGGCTACCTTGACCGTTTATATGTGCGTCCTCACCTCCCGGTCCTTCGTCTCCATTACTTCTGTCACCTCGTCCAACCTCGTTGTCAGTCCCTCACGTAGCATCTGACATTGCCTCTTCGTCGCTATCAAGTCGTCCTTGATGTCTCTTTGTGTCGCTTTTAACCCTCCTAGTACCGCAGTGTTCCTTTGTACCTGCTCCACTAACTCCGTCTGTCCCATCGTCAGCTGTTCCACCTCCTGCGTCAGGCCTCTATTCCCCCCTGTAACCTAGCCGTATTATTCCTCACCTCTTTCTCCATACGCTTTTCACCTCGCTTTACCTCCTCGCGTACTCCCGAGACCTCCTCGCTTACACCTCGTCGTATCTTCTCCTTCATCTCCTCCATCTCCTTAGTAGATGCCACCCTCATCTGTCCCAATTCATCCCTCTGAGCATCCAATTTACCTTCTAACCCGATTTTCACCTCCTCTATCTGGTTCCCCATCCGTTTGATTTCCCGGGCGGATTGCTCCCCTACTTCCCGCAATTTGCCTTCCATCCTATCTTCTAGCCCCCTTAACCCATTTTTCACCCCCCTCTATCCCATTGTCTAACCCCTCAAATTTCTTGTCTAACCCCTCAAATCTCTTGTCTAACCCCTCAAATTTCTTGTCTAACCCCTTAAAATTATTGTCTAACCCCTTAAAATTATTGTCTAACCCCCAAATTTGTTGTCTAGCCCCCCGATTTTTCTATCGAGCCCCCCAATTTTTCCATCGAGCCCCCCAATTTTTCCATCGAGCCCCCCAATTTGGCTTCCCATCCTATCCATTTTTGCATTCAGTTGGGTCAAGAATAATCTGAGGTCAAACCCGGTTTGCCCAGCGTCCCCAGCCGCCACCGCGGGCTCGCCCTCCGCGGCACCGCTATTTTGGGACCCTCCAACCATGTGCGCGAGAGCGCCATTTTGTGCGCCTGATACTCCCTCAACCACCTCCTCATTGCTCCCCTCCATTTCTTCCCTCTGATCCTGGGTTACCCCTAACCCCTCTTCTAGTTCCCCCACCGGCATCCGATCGCCTTGACTAGCCATGGCACGATTTAAAAATTCGGGTTTTTTAAAAAACAAAACAAATTTTGGCAGCTCGTAATTTTGAGTGCGTTAAGCACGCTTCGGGTCCGACCCCGCTCCCGACACCAATTGTTACGGACCGCGGATAAGGATGTTGGTTTGCCGAGCGGATGGCACCGCGGCCGAACAGTTACCCCGACTAACCCGATTCCCGAACGTTGGCCGGATCGCGCCACAGATATTCAATATGGAAAAGACAAAGGCGACACAGATGTGAAGAGGAAGAAGAAGAAGACAAAAGTAGGGAATATGAATATAATTTATTTACTATTTACAACCAAAAGTAACCAAGGAAGAAGGAAAGATAAGAAAATAATTTACAGAAGATATTAGAGACACAGTGCAACGCTAGCTTACCTACAGTCTTAATTAACCCAGGGACAGAACAAACAAGGACAGACTCACGCGGGGAATGATGATAGGACTGGCAGGAGGTGAATGGCTGGAGGGAGAGGAAGGTCCACGGGTACTGCAGCACGATCGGCGCGTTTGGCAGCCGCCGTTCCTTCGCGGCCCTGCCCAAAACTGCCGTCAAGGCCCAAAGCTGCTGTGGCTGAAGCTGCTGTGGCTGCTGCTGCTGCTGCTGAAGCTGCCGCTGTTGCTGCTGTGGCTGCTGATGCTCTGTATGTACGTCGCGTGCTTTCTCCAGGACTCGTCTGACTCGTCTCGTACTCAGTCCAACCACTGCACGTCTCTCGCTTGGTCCAACCACGTCTCTTGCTTGGTCCAACCACACTTTCGCTTCTTGCGTGCATGCTTTTATAGCGCCTCAGGCGATCAAGCCGCCGGCCTTCAGGACACGCCCATCGGTCAGCTCGCCTCGGCCCTGATTGGTCGGCACGGCCCTCTGGCTCCGCCTTTGATGACGATGGGCGGGCACGCCCTTCTTCCCCGAGCTGAGCACATGCTTAATGGCGGCTTTGGGGCGAAATCAACAACCACAGCTGTAGCAAACCTGGCAAACTGCCCAGTGCAGTTGGCAATGGAGGCTTGGAGGGGATGTAGCTGGCAATTGAGGCTTGGCAATGGAAGTTTTGGGAGTGGGAATGGGGAATGAAGGGAATCTATCTTATTTCACTTGGTGCAATGGAGTGTCATCTTAATGGAAGACAAGGCCTTACCCTAATACACATAATAAAGATATAACTATCAACAAGGGGGAAATCTATGATTGGCTGACGTGATTGTTTATGACCTAATTATGGGATGCCCTTTGACCTTTATACATCCACAAACGGAGGGAGGAGGGGCGATATTTTCAACAACCTTTTACAACAACAATAAAAAAAAAACATTCTCATATCCACAACAATATATATATGTGTATATATATATATATGTGTATATATATATATATGTATATATATATATATATATATATATATATATATATATATATATATATATATATATATATATATATATATATATATATGTATATATATGTATATATATATATGTATATATATATATGTATATATATATTGTTGCGGATCTCGAATTACGGCGCTCCCCTTATCGAGGGGGGTTTAATCCCCTCGTCTATTAAGCTGGCCATCCGAGTCCTAGAAGATATCGCGCTCCTTTGCGGGGTTGAGATTGACCAGGATGACTGGTCAACGGGTTCCCAGATACCTTTGCCAACCTCTCCGCAAAGCAGGACGATACTTCTGCTCAAGCCACGGACAAGATGGAAGATTGCCCTAGCGGTTTAGCAATCCGAAGCTCGAGCCGTTCGCAATAAAACTAACCTGATTCTGAGCGGTTCTAATCGTGCCACAGGTACTCAATGGGGAAAAGACAAAGACGATCGGACGAGAGGAAACCAAAAGGTAAGGAAAGAACAAATATGATTTATTAACTACACTAAAAGAGGAAACGAAAGGCAAGAATATACAAAAGAAGGAAATAAAAGGACATAGGGCAACCTTATACACTCTTATATAACACGCCCAGGACAATACAAACACACTTAGGTGGTGGTGGTGGGAAGGAAGAGAAGGGTCCAAGCAGATGGTTCCAGGCTCCGGGTCCGCCGGGAAGAATGGCAGGCAGCTGGTTTCGTTGGCGCGCGACCAGACCTTATAATTATGTGGGGGACTGGGATGCCGCGTACATAATCTTCGTGCCAACTCTCTCTCGCCCAACGTTCGTCTCAGAGGGTACCCTTGCGTAGGTCACTCCAACAACGTGACAATCAATCGAGCACTCCCCGCGCAGTTCGTTCACAATCAGCATCCCCTGGCGCAGTCCGTTACGATCAGCATCCCCCGGCGCAGTCCGTCAAAGGGCTTCGCGCTCGCGCTTATATGACCGCGCGTTGGAATCAAGCCGCCTTCATAGGGCTATACCCACTAACGAGCTCACCTCAGCCCTGGTTGGTCAGTGAGGGCTCACTGGCTCCACCCTCGACGGCTCGTGGGCGAGGCCACACCTCTTCCCATGGCTCCGCCCCTTCTTTCCTCGAGCCGACCGCTTGTTCAATGGCGTTTGGAGCGAGCGCTATGGCAGCGACGGCGGCAATAAGAGTATGTGAGAGCATTAGGAAGGACAAGCCCTGTCTGTAGGTGCTATTGGCACTTGGAGAGAGAGAGAGAGATTGGGGGTAATTGAAGGGGCCTAGGTTATTTGATTAATACAACGCAGAGTCAAACTATTGGGAACAGATCCTTAACTAGAACACATACTAATGAGATAACTAAAGAAGAAGCCTATAGTATCCTACGTGTTGCTCGTGGCCTAACTAGGGTGTGGGGGGGGAGGGGTAGGGGGAGGGGGAGGGTGGAGGGGGGAGGGGGAGGAGGAGGGGGGAGGGGGGAGGGGGAAGGGGAAGGGGAGGGGGGGAGGGGAAGGGGGAGGGGGAAAAGAGAGGGGGAGGGGGGAAAAGGGAGGGGGAGGGGGAAAAAGGGAGGGGGAGGGGGGAAAAGGGAGGGGGAGGGGGGGAAAAGGGAGGGAGAAGGGGAGGGGGGTAGGGTGGATGGGGAAGGGAGGGGGGAGGGGGAAGGGGAAGGGTTAGGGGGGAGGGGAAGGGGGAGGGGGAAAAGGGAGGGGGAGGGGGGAAAAGGGAGGGGGAGGGGGAAAAAGGGAGGGGGAGGGGGAGAAGGGTAGGGGGTAGGGTGGAGGGGGAAGGGAGGGGGGAGGGGGAAGGGGGAGGGAAGGGGAGGGCCAGTCAACAATGACGTTGCAGTTCTCATGGTCGGAGAGCAGCACAACAATCGCGACCGTCCTGCATCTTCGCAACAGCACGAAGCGGATTTTGGAGACTCACCGATCCTGTGATGCCCTCCAGTACCGGCGTTGCCGGGCGGGGGAAGGGAGACCCATACATTACACACATTACAACATTACACACACACAAACTGTGTTTTCTGTTCAATGGTCTGGCGGCGGGGATGGAACATCACATGATCGCTCTGAGCGAATCAGCGCGTTGCTCTGCCACCAGGTCAGATTCCATGTATAATATTCCTCGCTGAAATGCGCTGAGGTAAATATGAATAAAAAATATGGATCTCGTCAAATATTTTTAGGTAGGCCATGTCCTTCCAGGCTCAATGGCCATATCTGTGCCAAATAATACAACGCAGAGTCAAACTATTGGGAACAGATCCTTAACTAGAACACATACTAATGAGAAAACTAAAGAAGAAGCCTATGGTGTCCTACGTGTTGCTCGTGGCCTAACTAGGGTGTGGGGGGGGGAGGGGTAGGGGGAGGGGGAGGGGGAAGGGGGGGAGGGGGAGCTAGGAAGGGGGGGAGGGGGGAGGGGGGAGGGGAGGGGGAAGGGGGAAGGGGAAGGGGAAGGGGAAGGGGAGGGGGAGATTTAACCCCTGACTATCTCCTCTCCTTCTCCCTCCTTTTGCTTTAAATATTTCCCTATTGATTCTTGTCTTTTTGCAATTGTTGTTTTCATGTATTGTTATGCATTATGTTTTCCACTCTGTCAAAGCGCCTTTGGGCTTCTTGAAAAGCGCTATACAAAATAAATGAATTATTATTATTATTATTAAATATCAAGTACGTGAGCCTCTAAGTTTAGGAGTCTATCGGTAACATTACACACACACAAACTGTGTTTTATATATATAGATGGTCTGGCGGCGGGAATGGAACATCACGTGATCGCTCTGAGCGAATCAGCGCACTGCTCTGCCACTGGTTCAGATTCCGTGTATAATATTCCTCGCTGAAAAAAAAATCTATGTGAAACATGCTACTATCTATGCGAAATCATGCTAAATCATGCTAAATGCTAATCATGCTAAAATCTATGCTACTTGCTGTGAGTTTATGGTGGCAAGGAACATCACGTGATCGCTCTGAGCGAATCAGCGCGCTGCTCTGCCACCGATTCAGATTCCGTGTATAATATTCCTCGCTGAAAAAAAATATGGATCTAAAGATGAAAGGAAAAAAAACCTATGTGGTGTGAATGGCAATGTTCCTCGCTGAAATGTGAAAAAACGCAATCTCTTTTCGCTCAGAATTACGTGCGAACGCATAACTGAGTTTATGGCGGCAAGGAACATCACGTGATTGCTCTGAGCGAATCAGTGCGCTGCTCTGCCACCGGTCAGATTCCGTGTATAATATTCCTCGCTGAAATGCGCTGAGGTAAAAATATGGTAAAAATATATCATGAAATATTTTTTTTTAGGTCAGCCATGTTCTTCCCAGGCTCAATGGCCATGTCTGTGCCAAATATCAAGTACGTGAGCCTCTCCGTTTAGGAGTCTATCGGTAACATTACACACACACAAACTGTGTTTTATATATATAGATATATATATATATTGTTACAGATCGCGGATTAAGATGTTAGTTACCGAGCGGTTTGGTATTGCCGCGACCTAACAGGATCCCTGACTCACCCGATTCACCCAGAACCTTGGCCGTATCGCACCACAGCTGCTCAATAGGGAAAAGACAAAAACGACGCAATGCAAGAGGAAAAAAGGAATAAAACGAGAAGACGTACAGACGAGTGATGGGGTTTATTATTTACACACACAAGCAAAAAGGAGCAGGCCTTTCTGTCTTCTGCTCTCCTCTGTAAAAACGCATCTCCTGTTGGACACGCCCTGCCTTGGGTTATATAGGCCCCCGCCCCTCAACCTTTGCGAACCTCCCCGATCGCTCTTCCTCCGCCCTCTCTAGCCAAACCCCTGGCTCATGGTTGGTCGAGTGGGGCTGGCTCACTCCTCCCCTCTATGACGAGGTGGAGACACGCCTTTCTTCCCCAACCCTACCTCGTGGCCAATGGTGGTTGAAGAAAACCGCCCAAAATGCGGAAGGCAATTGGAAGGGAGGTTTTGGGAATGGGAATGGAAGTTTTGGGAGTGGGAATGAAGGGAATCTATCTCTTTCACTGGTGCAATGGAGTATTTCTATTAATGGGAGACACAGCCTTACACTAATACACATAATAAGGATATAACTGTCAAAAAAGATATATCGTGTCCTGCATGTATGTTTTATGGACTAACTACGGGAACGCCCTTTGACCTTTATACAACCACAAACGGAGGGAGGAGGGGTGATATTTTACAACAACCTTTTACAACAACATTTTACCACAACAATAAATAAAAAAACATTCTCATATCCACAACACTGCTACCCTCCTCCCCTTAGGCACAGTCCCGGGCCTATAACTTTTACCTTAGTGTGGCATGTAGGTGTAGTTCCCTCTACTTTTAACCTGACCTTGAGTGCGACAGTTTTAAAACATAAATAAATGTGTCCCGCTGCTCCATTGCACCCTGCCTAACAGACTTACGCCCACAGTTAACCGAATTGCGGAATGGTCTTCAAACTATACACTGACGGTGGGAAGCATTATTTACAATGACGCTATTTTTATTTACAAAACTAACCCAGGACCTGTGATTGTTCTTTCTGGGGGGGAGACAGTCTGCTCTGCATCAATGCACCATTAAAGCACCCAAAAACGCACCAATACAAGCACCCAAGCACCAATCGGTGCAGTCACCATAGTTCAACAATGTTCAATGAATAAAAATAATTCAACAACCCCTAACCCTGCAGGTGATCTCTTGCTCTTCGGCTCCCTCTGCTGGTTATTATTATTTGGTGGTCCAGATGTTGTCATTCTTTTGCTTTGCTTACTGGCGGCCTATTTTCAATAAAGTGTGCCCAATGTGTCCTTTTTATTTGCTTTATTTATGGCCCACAGGGCCGACTAGTGTGGTTCACCTGTGGGGCATCGGTGCCCTGTGGCCAAGGTCCGCCAGCAAGATTTCGGGCCCTCATGGCCAGTTCCAGCAGAGGGGCCATGCCCCAACCCATGGGGTCCATAAGTGGTGCTCGGCCACAGGCATGTGGTCCATAATGTGGTGCATCGATGCAGACAGCTGGTTCTGGGAATTTCGGGCGCACAATGGCCGACCCACGCACGCTCCCCTCGGCACCCAATGGCGCACAGGTCATGTGGGAGACAAAAGGGGAAAGACAATTGAGCGAGGGGTAAGGTCACAAGGGTACACATCAATAAGGCAATGCAAGGCGAAATGCGTACGGAGGGCGAAGTGAGAAAGCTCGTCCCTACCGTACGTCACCCCCCTGTCACCTACCCTACCCTTGTCCTTACCCCATATGTACCAAAATCTACACATTTACAAATTCGTCACTACTGTCACGTCTTCCCCATATTTCCCCTCTACCAAATTCGTCTCCACAATCCCTCTACTTCAAAATTTGCCATCCACCAAATTCATCATCAATCCTCATAAGGAGGCAGAGATGGAACATCAAAGCACAATGTCACACCCACGTCATGATGCGTCTCACAATCCAAATATTTGCATCATAAAAAATAATCAAAACATGGCATGGTGTGGAGTACCTGTCACCTCAGGTGAGTGGATGCAGATGGTGCGAGGAGATCTTTCATCCTAACTATTTTCGAAATGACTTTAACACACTTTACACTACCCGGGGTCTCTCCCTGCCAATCCATTGGCCAACTTACACTATGGGTTCTAAAAACCAATTCCCATTGCCCAAACTGTGGTGCTTCTCAATTTGGGGTCTCACTCCCCCGATTCATCTCCCGGTGCTCTCGCACAATTTCTGGGCTGCGACGTCTAGCTCTCCCAACAGGTCTACCCACCTGCACACCTCCACCACTGTAGTTGCCACCCGAGCTTACCTAGCTCCTCACCCTAACCTATCTAACTGGGGACAGCCCCTCCTGGCTCTGTCACCCCATGGTGCCCGCTGGCACTGGGCTACCCGGGTCCGTCCTCCGGATCCTCGGGCCCCATCCACAACAACTACTACCGGCTCCCAGAGCCCACCTGCGGCCTCACCTGGCCGACATCCTCACAGTGGTGGAGTGCCCAACCAACTACACACACTAACAGGTTACACGCCCAGCCATTTCCACAACACTAATGCACCCATCCACATACCATTCTGCATCCGCACCACAGATGCCAATATCCAACCACAATTTACCTGTACCCTCTACCTAACACTTACACTACCCGCCCCGGGTATCCGTGATGGGGGTCCACTCTTCCCCCATTCACACCTTCGCACCATCCACTCCACTCCACAATTTCCACCATTCTCACTCCACGACCATCCATTCCAATCCTCCAGACCATTTATTCCATACACCCGTCTTTCATTCACCTGTCGTTGCACACGTGTGCAATCCTACCTGGTGCCACCTGCACCCTCCTCCTCTTCCTGGACCATTTGGTCAACACAACACGCCATCACCACTACTCCCTCATACACTGCTCCATACACCTGTTCAGTTGCACACCTGTGCAATCACACCTGTTCAATTCTCACACATACGGCATCATCTCATCTAACTACTCCCCTCTGAAACTTGCGCTTCCCAGTCGTCCCTTTAAACTATTGCGCTCCCACATCATTATAATCCACACTAATCTACCTGCGTCCCCACTACAGGTATCAGTCACTAACTAATCTTAACGTTACCTAAGGTCATCTTCGCTAGATCCCTATCAATATCCTAACCCACCCAGGCTAGTTTTCACTGCCATACACCCCATAAGCTAGTGTGCATTTGCCCCACTCTGTGAGGGATGGTGGATTTGCCATCCCACCACATCGGGGGTCTCTCTATCAATTTTGCTCGTCCAAATTCCAACCAATTCAAAAATTTTCCATTTACTGCCAATTCTACCCACTATTATAAATTTCGTATTAAATCACTACCATCATCATCCGTCTACTTATTACATCCTCTCGGTGCGCCAATTCACGTCTACAGCCCGGCTTCGTACAGCCGAGCAATGAACGCGGCTTCTTTTGTGCCGGCGGCTGGATGCGTCCCGCATTCGGGGCAGGGGCGGGGGCTTACCCGGGCCGAGATCCCACGCACCACCTCGGCGTGGAGCCATCCAATGTCCCGATCTCGACCTGCCGGCACGTCTCAATAGAAAGTGGTCGCCATGACGACCCGTCCTATCGGGCGGCCCGCTCCGCCTAGTGGAGCCCGGACGCGGCCGTTCCAAGCGAGGCCCAGCGTGGATCGCGCACGGCGGTCCTTTCGAACCCGCCGTGGCTCGGATCCCCGCTGGTTCTCGCGGCACGCGAAGCTGCCCGACGCGCACCGAGGGCCCGATTCGGCTATACGTCGTTCTAACCTTTAAACCGGTTACCGTCGATGCTTCACCTGGACGCTTACATGCATACGCTACCCCTTTCGTGCTCATACATGCAGCCGTTTCCATGCTCTTGGTCGTACCTTCTCTAACACACCTCGGTACACTCATTCCGCTCACCGACTTGATCACACACCTGACCACCGAACACCTTGGCACACGTTCGTCGCTCGCACACCTCACCAACACACCTCTTCGCGCCCATTCCTCGGTCACCTCCTCTGTGACCATCACAGGTGTGCTTTCACTCGCACACCCCACCACGTGCCTCACGACCAATTCCAGCGTGCATTCCCACTCACACTCTACCATTCCAGGTGTGCATCCTTCCATTCCAGGTGTACATCCTCGCTCACCTGTCATAACCAACTCACGCTCCGTTTCACTCTCACTACTCTCACCTCCACTCTCGGTCGCGCACTCACCCTTACTCTCGACAGCACACTCTTTCCTCATGCACCCGTCCGTTACACACCTTTCTCGCGCACACTCTCCCGTTACATCCTCTGTAACACTCACCACAGGCGTGCATTCTCCTTCACTCTTGACAGCGCACTCTTTCCCCATGCACCTGTCCGTTACACACCTTTCTCGCGCATCCTCTCGCGCACACTTTTTCGTTACTTCCTCCGTAACACTCACCACACCGCGCTTCCATGTGCTCCCTCGCACACGCGCTACTACCGACTCACTCTCGACAGCACACTCACTCCTCGGCGTGCACTTTTTCCTCACACACCCCATGGTCGGACATTCTCGCACACCTCTTTTTTCGCACACCTGACCTGTCGCACACTTCACCAACGGCCTCTCACGAACACCCGGATCCAAACCAATCCCCAAGCCGACTGAAGCTTTCCTCACATCATATACATTGCCACTCACCTCCGTACTTCGTCGTCGCACCTCCTCTGCCACCTGCAAACTTTTTATTTGGTTAGTGAGCATCACATTATGAGTTGAGCACCGACCTTGCACCAATTCCATTACCTCCTCCTGGATTTCTCTCTTAGTTTCTGTCCGTCTCTTCTTAATTTCACTCACCTCTTCTTCCACTTCCTCTAATTTTTGTTTAACCTCTTTTATTTCTCGGTGCGTCTCCTCAAGTTCGTCCTCTAAGGCTACCGTGACCGTCTCTATGTGCATCCTCACCTGCCGGTCCTTTGTCTCCATTATCTCTGTCACCTCGTCCACCCTCATTGTCAGTTCCTCACGTACCATCTGACATTGCCTCTGTGTCGCTATCAAGTCATTTTTAATTTCTTTTTGTGTCGCCTTTAACCCTCTGAGTACTGCAGTGTTCCTTTGAACCTGCTCCACTAACTTCGTTTGTCCCTCTGTCAACTGTTCCACCTCCTCCGTCAGATCTTCTATTCCCCCTTGTAACTTTGCCGTATTATTTCTCACTTCTTTCTCCATACGCTTCTCACCTCGCTTTACCTCCTCGCGTAGCCCTGAAACCTCCTCACTCACACCTCGTCGCATCTCCTCCTTCATCTCCCCCATCTCTTTTGTAGATGCCACCCTCATCTGTCCCAATTCATCCCTCTGAGCATCCAGTTTACTTTCTAACCCGATTTGCACCTCCTCTATCTGGTTTCCCATTCGTTTGATTTCCCTGGCAGATTGTTCCCCTATCTCCCGCAATTTGTCCTCCATTCTATTTTCTAACCCCATTAACCCATTTTTCACCTCTTTTATCCCATTGTCTAACCCCTCAAATTTGTCGTCTAACTTCCCAAATTTCTTGTCTAATCACTCACCGGTACCCCTCGCTTCGTCCCTCATTACCCCCATTTGGCCCTCCAATCGCTCACCCTGAGCATCCATCCGGTTCCCCATTTGTCCCATACTGCTTTTCAAACCTCTAATTTGGTCTCCCAATTGCTCACTATTCTTTTCCATAAGGGCCGTCATTTGCATCATAAAAAGGTTCAAATCCACCGGTGGCGCTACTACGGTCGCGGCAATATTTGGTGCCGCTACACCTACGTGCGCGAGGACGCCATCTTGTGCGTCTGATACTCCCTCAACCGCCTCCTCATTGCTCCCCTCCATTTGATCCTGGGTTACTCCTAACCCCTCCTCTAGCTCACCCACCGGCATTCGATCGCCTTGACCAGCCATGGCGCGATTTCAAAATTCGGGTTTTGCTTTACACAAAACAAATTTCGGCAGCTCGTAATTTTGACCAAATTTTTTTTTTTCCTCTATTCGTTTTAAAAATTTGGTTCGGGCCTCGAATCCCACTCCCAGACACCAATTGTTACAGATCGCGGATTAAGATGTTAGTTACCGAGCGGTTTGGTATTGCCACGACCTAACAGGATCCCTGACTCACCCGATTCACCCAGAACCTTGGCCGTATCGCACCACAGCTGCTCAATAGGGAAAAGACAAAAACGACGCAATGCAAGAGGAAAAAAGGAATAAAACGAGAAGACGTACAGACGAGTGATGGGGTTTATTATTTACACACACAAGCAAAAAGGAGCAATCAAGTTTTATTTACAACACATAAGACGCAGGTCACACAGTGCAAATACTAGCTTATCTACAGACTTAACTTATTCCCAGGACAGAACAAACAAAAGACACTGACTCACGCGGGGAATTGCAGGAATGGCAGGATGTGGATGGCTGGAGGGAGAGGGAGGTCCAAGGGGGTCCCGCAGCACAACCGGCGCGTTTAGCAGCCGCCGTTCAGGCCAGGCCCCACGCTGCTGTTTTGGCTGCTGTTTTGGCTGCTGTTTTCGTCGCGTGCTTTGCCAGGCCTTGTCCCACTCATCTGGTCCAAACCCTCAACTCTTTCTTGTTTCTCTCACTCCTCACCACCGACTCCTCACCGCAACCAACTGACCACCGACTCCTTACCAACGCAACCACTGACCCTTCTCAGGCAACCGACTCAGACCAACTCAGACCAACTCCTTGTGACCAACTCCAGGCCTTTCTGTCTTCTGCTCTCCTCTGTAAAAACGCATCTCCTGTTGGACACGCCCTGCCTTGGGTTATATAGGCCCCCGCCCCTCAACCTTTGCGAACCTCCCCGATCGCTCTTCCTCCGCCCTCTCTAGCCAAACCCCTGGCTCATGGTTGGTCGAGTGGGGCTGGCTCACTCCTCCCCTCTATGACGAGGTGGAGACACGCCTTTCTTCCCCAACCCTACCTCGTGGCCAATGGTGGTTGAAGAAAACCGCCCAAAATGCGGAAGGCAATTGGAAGGGAGGTTTTGGGAATGGGAATGGAAGTTTTGGGAGTGGGAATGAAGGGAATCTATCTCTTTCACTGGTGCAATGGAGTATTTCTATTAATGGGAGACACAGCCTTACACTAATACACATAATAAGGATATAACTGTCAAAAAAGATATATCGTGTCCTGCATGTATGTTTTATGGACTAACTACGGGAACGCCCTTTGACCTTTATACAACCACAAACGGAGGGAGGAGGGGTGATATTTTACAACAACCTTTTACAACAACATTTTACCACAACAACAAGTGAATCCACTTGGATTCCGCCCAGGTTGGCACATGGAAATTATGATGTAGCATAATTATCATCTCGGGTCAAGATTTGAAATTATGCCATGGTTTTTGTAAAATCATTTGGGTCCTCTGGGTCATTTGGGTCCTCTGGGTCATTTGGGTCCTCTGGGTCATTTGGGTCATTTGGGTCATTTGGGTCCTCTGGGTCATTTGGGTCCTCTGGGTCATTTGGGTCCTCTGGGTCATTTGGGTCCTCTGGGTCATTTGGGTCATTTGGGTCCTCTGGTCATTTGGGTCCTCTGGGTCATTTGGGTCCTCTGGGTCATTTGGGTCCTCTGGGTCATTTGGGTCATTTGGGTCATTTGGGTCCTCTGGGTCATTTGGGTCATTTGGGTCATTTGGGTCCTCTGGGTCATTTGGGTCCTCTGGGTCATTTGGGTCCTCTGGGTCATTTGGGTCCTCTGGGTCATTTGGGTCCTCTGGGTCATTTGGGTCCTATATTCCTATCCTATAACATATATATCCTATAACCTATCCTATATATATCCTATATCATATAACATATATCCTATATATCCTATAACATAACATATAACAAATATATCCTATATTATGTACTAGCGAGCGGCCGCGTACCAGCCAAAGGGGTAGCCCATGGTTAGCCTAAATATAGATTTGATGACGTCATGTTTACACATCTGAGCGACAGAAACTGTCTACACATCTGAGCGACAGAAACGTCTACACTGTTGGAGCTTCACTTTTGGAGAGACAGAAATTCTGGGTCATTTGGGTCCTCTGGGTCATTTGGGTCATTTGGGTCCTCTGGGTCATTTGGGTCCTCTGGGTCATTTGGGTCCTCTGGGTCATTTGGGTCCTCTGGGTCATTTGCGTCCTCTGGGTCATTTGGGTCCTCTGGGTCATTTGGGTCCTCTGGGTCATTTGGGTCCTCTGGGTCATTTGGGTCATTTGGGTCATTTGGGTCCTCTGGGTCATTTGGGTCCTCTGGGTCATTTGGGTCCTCTGGGTCATTTGGGTCCTCTGGGTCATTTGGGTCCTCTGGGTCATTTGGGTCATTTGGGTCCTCTGGGTCATTTGGGTCATTTGGGTCCTCTGGGTCATTTGGGTCATTTGGGTCCTCTGGGTCATTTGGGTCCTCTGGGTCATTTGGGTCCTCTGGGTCATTTGGGTCCTCTGGGTCATTTGGGTCCTCTGGGTCATTTGGGTCCTCTGGGTCATTTGGGTCCTCTGGGTCATTTGGGTCCTCTGGGTCATTTGGGTCCTCTGGGTCATTTGGGTCCTCTGGGTCATTTGGGTCCTCTGGGTCATTTGGGTCCTCTGGGTCATTTGGGTCCTCTGGGTCATTTGGGTCCTCTGGGTCCTCTGGGTCATTTGGGTCCTCTGGGTCATTTGGGTCCTCTGGGTCATTTGGGTCCTCTGGGTCATTTGGGTCCTCTGGGTCATTTGGGTCCTCTTGGTCATTTGGGTCCTCTGGGTCATTTGGGTCCTCTGGGTCATTTGGGTCCTCTGGGTCATTTGGGTCCTCTGGGTCATTTGGGTCCTCTGGGTCATTTGGGTCCTCTGGGTCATTTGGGTCATTTGGGTCATTTGGGTCCTCTGGGTCATTTGGGTCCTCTGGGTCATTTGGGTCCTCTGGGTCATTTGGGTCCTCTGGGTCATTTGGGTCCTCTGGGTCATTTGGGTCCTCTGGGTCATTTGGGTCCTCTGGGTCATTTGGGTCCTATATTCCTATCCTATAACATATATATCCTATAACCTATCCTATATATATCCTATATCATATAACATATATCCTATATATCCTATAACATAACATATAACAAATATATCCTATATTATGTACTAGCGAGCGGCCGCGTACCAGCCAAAGGGGTAGCCCATGGTTAGCCTAAATATAGATTTGATGACGTCATGTTTACACATCTGAGCGACAGAAACTGTCTACACATCTGAGCGACAGAAACGTCTACACTGTTGGAGCTTCACTTTTGGAGAGACAGAAATTCCCAGGCAAACGCTATAACGCACCAGGTTTACAACCTGTGCGTTAATAAAATAAAAAAACATTCTCATATCCACAACAATATATATGTATATGTATATATATATATATATGTATGTATATATATATATATATATATATATATATATATATATATATATATATATATATATATATAATTATATATATATATGTGGGGGTTCAGACCCCCCCCCCCCCACCTCCCCCCCTTGTGTTCTGTTATCGTTTGACCTATTACCAAGTACTAGGGCATGCCCGTACTATATATATATATCTAAAATTATATCCCCCCCCCCTCTATTTACATGAAATGGTTTGGTCCAAAGCGAACGGCTTGCGAGTACGGTGACAATCCCCCCCCTCTATTTACATGAAATGGTTTGGTCCAAAGCGAACGGCTTGCGAGTACGGTGACAATCCCCCCCCTATATTTACATGAAATGGTTTGGTCCAAAGCGAATGGCTTGCGAGTACGGTGACAATCCCCCCCCCTCTATTTACATGAAATGGTTTGGTCCAAAGCGAACGGCTTGCGGAGTTTGGTAAAGAAATCGCCATAGCTCGGTAACTACTTGTCCGATTAATATGAAACCTTGAAAAGGCACATCCTCAGGTCCCCAGCAATATACCTGGCAAGTTTCAAGTATATCGGACCCGTGGTTGTCGAGAAACAGCGGTCACAGACAAACATACAAACATACAAACATACAAACATACAAACATACACACAGAGATTACTGGAATTATAGATAGATAAACAAGAAAATGTTCTGTTTTTGATTGATTTCTGTATACTCATAATACTTTCATGTTCTTTGGAAACTTGTTATAAAAAGTTATATGCTTTGTAAATCCAGACCCTGATGATATAATCCCTCTGTGAAGACCAACCTATCTTTCCCAGTCCCCCTTAAAGGACTGCGTTATATCACTTTCATGTTTGACATTTTTACGACTTGCTGAACTCCCCCAAAAATCAGGTTTCTAGAAAGTAGTCAACATGTTGTTTGACCCTTAAATGACCTTGGAGACTACTCTGTCTTTCCTTTGTCTCGAGAGCAAAAACCACACCCCAATATTCCCTTTATAAAGTGAAACTCGACCGAATTATTTCAGAGCATCATGTTGGAATCCTGGTCCTTGTGGGCCTCAGTTTTAAGCATTTTGCTTTCCACAAGCTTGTGTGTTTGATGAATCAAATAAATATCTCAGTTGTTCCTTCTCTCAATCATGAGTCTTGAGGCCTAAGTCACGGATCCATCAAATGGCGAGCCAGGCAGGAGTCAGCTCCGGCAGACTCGGGACGCGGCTCCAGGCGCGAGTGAGTGGGAAAAAACACCAGCTGGTTTGATCGGTCTGGGTGAGGTGAGCCTTGGGTTTATTTTGTTATAGACTGGGATGTGAGGCTAAATTGGAACTCACTCTGTCGCTCGGTGTCGTTTGCCTGTTTCCTGCTCGAGCCTGATCCTCGAACAAAATTTAAGAACGAGCCGTTTTTGTGCTCCGGAGCAACTGGCTGTTTATAGGATTCGTCAGGGTAACGTTACGGGACGGGAGAGTAAGGTGCCCCAAGAGGGCGCCGAGGATAAGGAATAGATTGGTTTCGAAAGTAAGGTTAGAAGCGTCATAAGGACGCCGGCAAAAGTAAGGTACAGTTAGCATATATGCGGGAGAGATCTCTGATTAGGCGGCTATATGTAGGAGAGATCTCTCGGGAATAAGGAGTAAGGTTGCCTGATTACCTGGCGGTTACCTGGACAGGTAAGATACGGTTAGCACACAGAAAGTTGTGAGGCGGGCGAACCTCTAGGAGTTAGACTAGAAAGCTAGGAGTTAGGGTAGAAAGTTGTGGGGCAGGCGAGCCTCTAGGAGTTAGGGTAGACAGCTGTGCAGGCGGATGAGCCTCTCGGAAAGTGCAGGCGGTCGAGCCTCTCGATGGCCTGAGGAAGCAGGCAAACTAATTGCAGGTGCAGGATAAGGCGGGAATAAGGAGTAAGGAATAAGATAGATAAGCGAGCCAGGGAGCGACCAATGTCGCTCGTTGAAAATCAAGACCTGGGGATGGTTAGGTAGATACAGATCCCCTACCCTCCAAGCCCTAAAGCTCTGTCCCGGGGCTTCAGGCAACCCCCCTGCGCAGCGAGCCCCCTCCCTGACCCCCCCTTCCCCTGCCTCACCCTTCTCACCCCTTTCCTCCCCTTGTCCCAAAAATCCCTCTTTTTCCTTTGAATGAAGTGAGATATATAAATGAATGTGGATTGTTGCACAAGATGCTCTGAATGTACGTGGTTAGTGTCAAGTTGGTCGGATATAAGGAAACGCATGAAATGCGAGCCGGTTTGACAAAAATTGTCACGGTTTGTCACGTGGTATGAGGAACATGAACGAATGTGGATTTTGATGACCACTAGATGTGCAACACCACTGTGTGGGCTTCGAATCATTGTGATTGGCCGCTTGCGGTGCGGGAATCCAGACCGGGATTGCCGATTCTGGCATCCATCCGAGGGTCCTGGTGATGTTCAGTAATTGACGTGTGTATTTTTATTTGTTTGGGACGAGAGGCGAACGGATGGTCTGGCGGTTCTTTTATGGTGTGCGAGCGGGCACATTGAAGTGTGTGAGGGGAGATTCAGTCGGCTTGGGGTTGGTGTAGATCCGGGTGTTCGTGAGAGGCCGCTGGTAAGGTGTGCGACAGGTACAGGGTGTGACAGGAGAAGATGCAATCAACGATTACATTGTGTATTAGCGACTCGTGTATTGGTATATCCCTGAGGCAGCTCACCTTTAGGATGATGTTATGTCACGTTTTGATGATGATGATGATGATGTCATGTGCATTTTGGGTCAGAGAGGTCAAGGGTCAGAGATCCTGTTTTTTGCGATGATTACGAGCTAGGGATGAGTTAATGACCAGCTGATTGACAGCTAACTATGTTGACAGCTCAATGTTTTGACAGCGGACTGTTATGACAGCTGTCAAACTTGTTTGGAAAAACTCACCTCCCGACGCGAGGTAAACCCCGCCGTGAATGCGAATAGAGCGGCGTGCAGGCTGGTTGCCGCGGCAACGGCCCTCGCAGGAAACCACGAGGCGGGAGTGTTGGGATTCGTGTGGAGGCACGAGGGTGCGCGCCGGGACCGGGGGGCGGCGTGGCGTCGCCCCATTGAGTTGGTTGTGCCAGGTCGATCGGCGATCTCTGAATTTAAATCGGATTTTTGTCGTGTGTATTGTGCATTCGTCATTGACGTGTGTGTGTCGATTTTAGCGTCTATCCGAGGACCCTGGCGACGTTCGTTTAATTAAAGTTCTGTTGGTGTGGAATGCTGTCAGAGGTGCGAAATACACACCTTTGATCTGGAGGGGAGGTATTTTGGTAACTTACTTCCGTGATTTCCGTTTCATTGGATGGGAATTGGGAAATGCGAGCCCTGCCGGGGTTTTGAGTTTGTTGAATTGGGTTCGGAGCATGGGATTTGCTCAGAGTGCCGGTGATAACTTGCCTACTCTCAGAGGGGATGTGTCCCGCACAGGGGGAGAATACTGCTATGAGGTTGCTCGGATGATGTGTGCCCAGATGCATTGTGGGTCATTGCGACTTTGCTGAATGTCGGTGAGCAAGGGAGACGTTCGTGTGTGTTTTATGCGGTGTGCTGGACGCCATGTCAGAATGGTGGGCGCCTGCGACATGCCATGCATTGTAATAAGGAATACATTGTTTAAGATGGAATAACAGGAAGTCTTGTTCATACAGTAAGTGAGGTACAGTGTGAATGATGAGATTCAGAGAGATCTCTGATTGAGGTAGATGAGGTTGTCTAGAGCAGATGAAATATAGAATAGCAGTTGCAAGATCGAGGTGCGGAGTGGCGGCTGGAAGATGCATCGATGCATTTGTGTTGATCGATGCGCCGGACATTGGCTTTGCATTCGAGCGATGGTGGTAAGATTAAGTTATGAAAATGCATGTGGTTCTAAGGGCAGATAATGTGGGACAAGCTGCCTCACGGGCGCTGCAGGGAGAGTATTGGAAATTCAACAAGATTCTGTGTTCAATAATTTGAGCAGAAATGTCGCGTTTTCAACCGAACGCTCATTCGAGGAAGGAGGAATGCGAGGTTTCAACTATCGGTTTGATGTGGTCAGAGTGAATCTGAAGGTCAGAGTGAAGTGACCTGAAGGTCAGGTCTGAGGTCAGAGTGAATTCGCTAGCCTTGAAAGGGCGACAGGCTGAGTCAATCTATTGGGTGTTAGTTCAACGAATTGTTATAGAAGTTAAATCGGAAAAAGGAACAATATATTGTTGGTTAAAACTGAAATTGTGGACGTAATTTGTGGATAGAAGAATATCGATTTCTGAAATTTGTTATAGTTGTGGTTGACGATTTAATAGGTGATTCAGGGGACTCGGGAAATAAACAGATTTCCGGTGCCGACCGGAAGCGTCAGTTACAGTATGCTTTGAATTTAATTCAATCGTGCTGTGAGTACAGTGATGAGTTTGATCGAGCTCTGGGGTTTATTTTTTTTTTTTTTTTTTTTTTTTTACAAGATCGAGGCTCGTGAAGGAGCGAACATTTATCACACAGAAAGACAAACCGACAAACCGACACATAACCGACAAACCGACACATAAAACAAAAAGCATCGGGAGCGGTAGACAAGATGGGGAGAGAGGGGGAAGGACACAAACACAACATTTGAGAGCAGGAACCGAGAGACATGGAGACATCGAGAGATCTGTGGGAGGGAGAGGGCTTTGGGGGGGAGGCATGGGAAAGGGGGTGGGAGAGGCATAAAACATATGGACACTGCCAGGACTACCAGGAAAGAAGTTGGAATTACAAACAAGGTGGATCTGGGGTGAATTAGTGGGGGTAGAAAAGATCAAGGTTTTGGATGGGGGAAGATAAGAGATGGTGGTGAACAGCTGTTTTAAAGACCTGGAGGGAGGAGTGGGATTGAAGGGAGTGTGGGAGTTTGTTCCAGAGGCGGGAGAAAAGAGGAATGAAGGAGTGAAGGTGAACAGAGAGCCGAGATTTTGGCAGTTTAACCATCAGAGGCTTGCTGGCAGATCTTGTGCGACCTGTAGGAATATTTGGGGGACAGAGCACAGAGAGAGCTGGGGGAGCAAGGCCGGAGAGGAGTCGGTAGAAGACAGAAAGACCACCTACCTGCCTGCGGTGAGTGAGTGAAAGGCCCTCAGAGATAGCTTCATCACGGGAGATTCCAATGATTCTGAAAGCTTTGGTTTCAACAGCGTGAAGCCGAGCTAGGTGTGAGGCAGGAGCACCAGCCCATAGGGGAGAACAGTATTCCATTGAGCTGCGGATGAAAGCCTTGTATGTGGTGAGGAGCTCAGGTGTGCCTAGGAAGGACTTCGCACGACGGAGGATGCCCAGTCGGCGACTGGCTTTGCAGGCCAGCTTGGAAATGTGGTTTTCCCAAGAAAGATCATGGCAGATAGTGAGACCCAAAAGCTTGAGCGACAGAACTTCTTGGAGAGGATTGTTGAGAAAGTAGATGGGAGGGTTGTCCAGTCGATCTTTTCGGAGAGACATAGTAAGAGTGTGAGATTTGTCAGGATTGAAAGACATGTTCCACTTGTTTGACCAGTCTGTGATTTTGTCCAGGTCTTCAGAGAGTGAGGAGGTTGCAGACTGCCGATCTGAGGGAAGAGGATTGGAGCGGCAGAGAGTGGAGTCATCAGCAAAGAGATAGAGAGGATTTTCCAGAGAGTCGGAGAGATCATTGATAAAGACCAGAAAAAGCACAGGGCCCAGCACACTGCGTTGGGGAACTCCAGCCTGAACAGGAAGGGGAGATGAGAGAAATCCATTCAGGGCCACACGTTGACTACGACCATAGAGGAAGTCCGCAAGCCATGCATGGAGATTTCCATGGATACCATAGGAGTAGAGTTTGGTGAGCAGAGCTGGGTGCCAGACCGTATTGAAGGCACGTGATATGTCGAGGGAGACAGCTCTGATTTCCTGTTTGGCATTGAGGACCTCCATCCATTGTTGAGACAGGAGAAGCAGCATGTCCAGAGTAGAGTGACCTGGTCTGAATCCAAATTGATGATCAGAGATCAAGCCATTGGAGAAGAGGAAAGATTTCATATCCGAAGCAATGATAGATTCCATGACTTTGCTGATAATTGGGAGCAGGCTGATTGGTCTGTAGTTAAAAGGATCTGTTTTTGCACCTTTTTGTGTAAAGCGGTAATGTTTGCTGATTTCCAGGATGCTGGCAGATGACCTTGAGCAAAAGATAGGGTGAAAAGAACAGAGAGAGGGTGAGATAGAGCGGCAGAGCAGGATTTTAGGACCCGTGGGCTGATGCCGTCTGGTCCAGTTGCAGAATCAGAGTCGAGGTTAGACAAAAACTCCTCCACCTTGTCAGGAGAGAAGGACACAGAGTCCAGGAGCAGTTGGGTTCGACTGGGAAAGGTGGGAACAGAGAGAGATGGGTTTGGGACTAAAGATTTTGAGGCAAACACAGAGTTGAGGCATTCGGCTTTGTCACGTGCGATGTCAACTGTGTGGCCATTTGAGGTAAGGGAGGGGATGGAGGGGGAACAAGCACCAGAAACGGATTTGACCAGACGCCACCAGGATTTGGAGGAAGGAGACAGGTTTGAGAGTTCGTTCTTGAGTGAGGAGAGATAGAGCTTCCTGGCACTCCTGAGGGTAGACACACACTTGTTCCGAGCTTGGTGGAAGGAACTGAGATTGCCTTCAGTTGGATTAGCCTTCCAAGAGGCAAAGGCAAGTTGTTTCAGGGCAACTGCCTCACCACAAGATTCGGTGTACCATGGACGGGAGGAAGGGTAAGACAACTGAAGACGAGATGGGATAAATCTGTGCATGAGAGAGATCAGTTTGCTTTGGAAGAATTCCCAGGAAGAATTGATGTCAGAGGCAGTGGAGATGGGAGACCAATCCAGACGATTGATGGCTGCTTGAAGCCCGTCCCAGTCGGCCTGAGTGAAATGCCAGACTCTTCGACGCTGAGGAGGCTCTCTGAGAATGGCCAGAGAGATGTCCACTTTGACAAGCACATGATCAGAAGAACCGATTGGAGCAGAAGAAGAGCAGCAGACATTAGCAGGGAAGTTTGTCATAACCAAGTCTAGAAGAGAAGAAACTCCATTGGCTGAGATCCGGGTCGGGAAATTGACAGATTGTGTCAATCCCAGTGAGTCACAGAAGTCCTTTGCTGAGGTGCCATGACTGGTGAGAGAGGAACCCACACCCAACCAGGTGGCATGATGACAGTTGAAGTCACCACATATGAGGAAGAGAGAGTTGGGATGAGTGGATAGAAGTTGGTCCATGTTGTCAGAGAGTGAAATGTAAATTGAGTCATCACTGTTTGGGGGACGGTACAGAACACATATGAACAAAAGGTGGGAGCGGAGAGGAAGGCGTAGCCAGAGGTACTCCTGGGGGTGAGGAGGAGAGAGGGCAGTGCAAGGAGAATGAGGAAGAGAGTTTTTGATAAAGATAGCCACCCCACCACCAGGACGAGGCTCAGGTCTATCATACCGGAAGAGGGAGTAACCAGGAAGAGATATTGAGGAATCAGAGACATCTTGAAGGAGGAAAGTCTCTGTTAAGCAGATCAAGTCTGGATTGTCAGAAGCAACCTGTATGGAGAGATCAGTCAGGTTTGAGCGAAGGCCCCGGATGTTTGAGGTCCATACCGTTAAAGAAGAGAGAGGGGGAGCATCGGGTACAGGACAGGGGAGGGGAGGAGTAGGGTAAGATGAAGGATGAGAGGGGGAGGTAGGGAGAGCAGTTGATAGTGTGTCAGAGATTACAGAAGAGTTCCAAGAAAGGGAAGGATGAGGAGGATGAAAGGTTTGGTGGTGAAGGGATGAGGCAGAGTGAGGGGTTGTTTGAGGGGGGGCATGGGACAGTAGAAGGTTGGGGGGGGGGGGGTGGAGGCATGAGATAGAAGGGAGACGAGGTGGGGAGGAGGCAACTTTGAGGAGGGGGGAGGAGGGAGAATTTGAGAGGAATGGTATGGGGGGAGATTTGAATGGGAGGAGTTGGGGGGGAGTTTTGAAGGGGAGGAGTGAGGTGGGAGTTTAGGAGGGGAGGGGCAAGGGGGGAGTTTAGGAGGGGAGGGGCAAGGGGGGATTTGGAGGGGAGGGGCAAGGGAGGAGTTTATGAGGGGAAGGGCAAGGGGGGAGTTCAGGAGTGGAGGGGCAAGGGGGGGATTTGGAGGGGAGGGGCAAGGGGGGACTTTAGGAGGGGAAGGGCAGGGGGGGGAGTTCAGGAGTGGAGGGGCAAGGGGGGAGTTTAAGAGTGGAGGGGAAAGGGGGGAGTTTAGGAGTGTAGGTGCAAGGGGGGGGGGGATTTGGAGGGGAGGGGCAAGAGGGGAGTTTAGAAAGTGGATGATTAATGAAAGACGAACATTGATAACAAATTGGGTTTGTTGTGATTTTCAAGTTAGCAATCCGATTCAGAACGATGGAGGAGGGATGGAATGAATGTGAATTTAGACCATGTAGTGAGGGAGACGTATAAGATATTGAATTTCTTTTTTTTGACGTGGAATGAGTTGGAGAGGAAATTGAGAAAAGCCTTTTAAATAGGAAGAAAAACAGCGTGTTGTAATATACCATTGAATAAAACACTGAAGGGGAAAGGTTAAACATATTTAAAATAATATTTAAACAGAACCGTGAACAATCTTATATGCACAAAATACCAACTGGGGGAGGGCCGAGAGGGACCACCACGAGTCACGTGAACAGGGCAAAAGGTGGATGGCAAGGAGATAATGGGGGCGGGGCGAAAAGCACCGCGATACACCTGGACAGAAAGTACAGGATGAGACAACGGCACACGTGGAGAAAGGAAAAATAAATGTTTTTTTTTTGTTGTTGTTGTTTTTTGGCGAGGGTGGGGTGGGGTGGGGTGGGGATTTAAAACGTTAGACAGAGAGTATTACGTTCGGTGTAGAAGGGAAAAACTGAGAGCCAAGCAAAACACGATGTAGGGGACTTAAGTTAACAAACACCGATGGGGGTACAAGCCCGCACACGAGGCGCAGAACAGGATTAATTAATTACGAGTTACAGGAAATTCAAACCAAAACTAACTATAAACAAACAATAAAGCATGGACGATAAAGTAACGATTTGAAATTTGACAAACACACGAATGAAAAAATAACCACTTTGGATGCCCGGAGAGAAACCAAGCCTCCAGGTCGGAAGCTTCAACAACTAGGCCGCGTGGCCGCTGACTGACCGCGGTTATTACCGCGGGGTTATTCACGTTACATTGGGGACATTTGAGAGGGTGCGAGGAGATGCAAGTAGCATGGTCCAAGTCGTGGTATCAAAAGGGTTGGTACCTTCTTGAAGAGGGTGGGTGCCCAAGTGCATTGTGGGTTATCATAACTTGCCGATTTTGGGGCGCGCACCAAATACAATAGAGATCGGGCTGCATGGTGAAGCATGGCACCCCGTGTGGTTCGTGTTCGTCACGTGTGCGTGAGGCTGCAGTTGCGTGGAATGCAGTGAACCTGTCCGATTTTTTGCCTTGTGAGGCTCCAGATATAGGTTGGCATATAAATGCTGTGAATAGGTGATGTCCTTTGTTGGGGCTTGTGATACGCCTCTGTTATCTGTCTGTCTGTCTGTGAGTTACAGTGTGTCTGGAGAGGAGGTCAGTCAGGTAGGATGGGGCCAAATTATGGAGGGCTTTGTAGGTTAAGAGGAGGATTTTGTACTGGATTCTCTGGGGAATGGGGAGCCAGTGAAGATTATAATGACGGGGGTGATGTGGTCACGGGTCCGGGAATGGGTGAGTAGACGGGCAGCGGAGTTCTGACCGCATTGGATTATTGAGGTTTGGTGATTATTGATGATTATCGAGGGTGAGCCATAGAGAAGGCTGTCTTTGTGATCTGTTTGGTGTATTCGCCGAAGAAGAGGGTTTGGTCAAAGATGGTGCCAAGATTCCGGTTGTGAGTGGATGTGGATACTGGGAAACCGTCGATGTTGGGGGCAAAGTTATGGGTGGATTTGGTAAGCGGTTTTGGGTAAATGAAGATTAATTCAGATTTATCATAGTTAAGTTTGAGGAAGTCGATTTGAAGCCAGGATTTTATTGCAGTAATGCAGTTTGTCAGGAGATGGATTTGGTGGAGATGAAAAGCTGGATGTCATCGGTGAAGCAGTGGAATTGGAGACCATGGTGTATTGGCCATGGTGCACGACGGATTAAGTGACCGAGGGGGGATAGGTACAGGATGAAGAGGAGGGGCCAAAAAAACTGAACCTTGAGGGGGAGCGAATTGTGGTGATTAAGCTGGTGTAGATGCTGTCAATTTTGCTTTGGAAGAATGAAAGGAAGGAGATGCAGTTTTCTACTGTGAAGGACTGGTGGTGGTATTCAGGGGGTTGAGGAGTTTGTTCGTAGTTGTATTTGAGGTTGTTTGTTCACGTTGTAGAGTTTGTTTATTTATTTGTTTGTTTATTTAGTTTGTTTATTGTAGAGAAGAGTGCTTTTGGGTTTTCCGGAGCCAGAGTGGATAATTTGAGAGTAGCAGGCGGAGCGGAAGAGGGCATCTTTGTAGTGCTGTAGGTGGTCCTTGTAGGCTTGGGAGTGAATTGTGAGACCTGTCTATTGCGGAGTCTTTCAAGTTGGCGAGCACGAGTTTTCATCAAGCAGAGTTCAGGGGCAAAGCAGGGAGCAGAATGGGTGGAAGAAACTGATTTGGGTTTAATAGGCGCAAGCTGGTCTAAGCAGGGTGAGGAGGATGGTGTGATTGATGATGTCAAAGGCGGCGCTGAGGTCTAGGAGGATGAGAATGTTGAGGTTGCCGGCGTCAGAGGAGAGAGAAGGTCATTGGTGATTTTGAGGAGAGCAGTTTCAGTGCCGTGGTTGAGGCGGATTTCGGGTTGGAATGTTTCATACAGGTTATTGGCAGAGTGGTGATGTTTGAGTTGAGTGGCTACAGAGCGTTCCAAAACTTTTGACAGAAAGGGTAGGTTGGAGATGGGTCTGAAGTTATTTAGGGTGTCAGGGTTTAGTCCAGGTTTTTTCCAGAATGGGAGTGAAGTTTCACGAGGTTTTGGGAAATCGGTATGTGAAGCTGGAGTAAGTTTGAGTGGTTATTACATATGCTCTGGGTCCATGTGGTTAATGTGATGTGACTTTAAAAAAATGAATTGGAATCGCTGTAAACAGTGTAGATGGAAAAAAGAGATAGACAGGGACAATGGGCTGCTTGGTGAACCATGGATATTGGCATTGGATATTGGCATTGGATTGGTGGATATTGGTGGATATTTTGAGTAAGTTTCAACGGGGACTGGACATATGAGATGGGGACGGTAAGACATATGAGAACTATTGTATTATCTTTCTTTTCTTTTATTTTTCTATTTTATTATTCTATTTTTTTTTTCAATATTTATTTCCACTATTTTTATAAATAGACCAGGTTATTTTTATTATTTGTTTATTTACGAAAATAAATAAATAATAGGGGGAGGTTAATGGTGGTGTGTTGGTGGAAAAAGTCGTTGTCATTGAAAGTCGAGTTGAAACAATTTGTATGGGATTTATATTGTAGATATTGGACAGCGATTGGGCCAGAGGCTGAAACAACCTTGTAGGGAATTCTTGTAGGGAATTTGGAAAATGCGAGGTGTCCTCACATTCGCAGGTTCGGTGATAAAGAATTTGGAAGAATTTGGAGAGATAAATAAATAAAGAGATAAAGAATTTGGAGGCCACCAAAGGGCGAACACTGACGTTGCTCGAGGCAACGCAAGGGCGGACAGGAAGGGCCGCCAACCCATGGATAGGATGCACAGATTGTCAAAAGGATAGGATGCACAGATTGTCAACACATACCACCAAAATTAGGGCAGGAATAGGGAGTTGGTTGAGAATGCCGGCGATAACTCACCGATGTGTGTCCCTGTGTCTGTCTGGTCGCCTAGCAGGCCATGGAGTTATATTTCTGA
>NC_136261.1:63991196-64046196 GCF_964187855.1 Myxine glutinosa | reverse complement strand
CCTCATAAATAAATGGTTGGTAACTCTTCTGTGGGCGATTTCTTACGCTGGCCATCGCATTCGGAGTGGTAATAGTCAGACTCCGCTCTGGGTTTTCCCTTTTCATGAGGTAACAACTGGACATCAAGTGTCCAGGTTTCTTGCAAAAAGCGCAAGTAGGCCCAGAGGAAAAACTCGTGGTCTGCCTCGGGCCCCCCGAAAAATAAGTTTGTCTTGGGCCCGTAGCCCCCTGATTTCGAACAGTTCGGGTATCAGCGTTGTCCCCATATTCCTCTCGAGGCCGCCGCCATGTATTGTCGTTCTCCGCACCTGCTGTTCCACACCTCCCCTGCGGAGATCTAGGCGAGGAGTTAGGTTCGTGGACCCCTATCCGGTGTGTTAAGCCATAATCATTTGCCATGGTGGCTGCGTCCCACAACTTCGGTACTTTCTTTTCCTGCAGGTACACTTTGATGTCCTCGTGGACACACTGTTGAAATTCCTCCACTAGCATCAGGTCACGCAATGCTTCGAAGTCGTTCCCGACTCCTTTTGACTCACACCACCAATCAAACATATTTTCTTTCACTCTAGCAAACTCCACATGGGTCTCACTCTCCCTCTTCCTGGCATTCCTGAATTTTTGCCGGTAAGCTTCCGAAACCAACTCATAGGCTTTGAGGATGTGCTTCTTCAATACCTCATAATCTGCACATTGGTCCATTGGTAGCGCCGAATAAATCTCTTGAGCTTTTCCCACCAGCACACTTTGCACTAGTATGGTCCAGGCCTCCTCCGGCCAGTTTAACTGTCGAGCCACATTCTCAAAGTGTGGAAAAAATTTAGCGACTTCCTTTTCACTGAAGGGTGGAACCAGCCTCACATGTCTGCCCACATCCCAGGTGTTCTGGCTAGGTGTCGACCCCGTCAGCAAGGGTGGTACCTCTCCCCGTTCTCTCATTAACTCCAGCTCCTTGAATTTAATTTCTTGCTGAAGCTCCATGTCACGTTCCTTTAATTCCCTTTCCGCTTTTCTCTCCTCTGCTTCGAGGTCCCTTGCAGCTCTCCTCTCCTCTGCTTTTCTCCCTTCTAACCTTTCCTGGAGTTCTCGTTCCACTCTCCTTTCCTCTGCTTGTTTCTCTTCTCTCCTCTCTTCTGCTTTCCTTTCTTCTTCTGCTCTTTCCTTTTCTGCTTTCCTTTCTTCTTCTGCTCTTTCCTTTTCTGCTTTCCTTTCTTCTTCTGCTAACCTTTCCTGGAGTTCTCGTTCCACTCTCCTTTCCTCGGCTTGTTTCTCTTCTCTCCTCTCTTCTGCTTTCCTTTCTTCGTCTGCTCTTTCCTTTTCTGCTTTCCTTTTTTCTTCTGCTCTTTCCTTTTCTGCATTCCTTTCTTCTTCTGCTCTTTCCTTTTCTGCTTTCCTTACTTCTTCTTTGATCCGTTCCTGGCTCCGTAATTGCAATTCCAGTTTCCGGAGCTCAACGTCTTCTGGTTCTTCGGGTAGCCACTCCCAGGCTAACTCGTCCCATGTTCCTAATCCCACCATAGATTGTATCACCGTGGTCTGCAACTCTGCCTTCCTCAAATTAGTTCGGACCTCCAAGTTAAAATGTTTGGCCAATTTCAAGAGGTCCGCTTTTAGTAACGCTCGGAACTGTGCCTCACTAGGTGTTACCGCAAAGTTCTGTGCAACAAACGCCATGGTAACTATCGTTAACACCTGTTAACCTTCACCCAAGACTTTACCACAATTTCTCAAAAATTTACCAATTAATAATTAATTAATTAATTTTAATTAATAAAAACTATTATTTTATTATGTTATACAATTTTAAATCCCGGACGTAGACCCAATTGCGAATCCGCAAATCGTAATTTGGACGAGCCCCCAATTCTGTTACGTGGTCCTCCCGGTGACTACCTGGTCTCGGTGACCCCCGAACCGTGAGAGGAACTCCGCCAGAAAGATCTATTATTTATGCGCTTTCGTAACGCAATCAATATGAATTCCAATCAATAAGAAACCCCACACCATGGACCCGGAATAATCAATGATATATTCCCTGAGCAATCAACAACCATCCACAATCAGCAATCAATAGTACAAAGATGTAAACTCATCTATAATAACTCTAAGATGGCCATCTTATACATTCCTCACGTGAGCCCCACTCCCGACTCCCTCCATGGTCAATGTCTCTCTCAATGTCTCCGTACTCCTGTAGTTCGATCTCCGCACGTGGGCGGTTGAACGGACCCTTCCTGACGTGCTTTCACCAGGCACGTCCCGTACCAGGAACAACGGCTGCAGCGCGCACCTCCTGGCCAAGCAAAGCGGATAAAGCAAAGCAGGCAAAGCAACACGCGGCTTGCCCAGCACGCGCGGCCCAAGGTGCGACCCGTACGCGGCCTTGTAGACGGTGAGGCGAACTGTGCCGGCTGCTTGGTTCCGTGCACGAACCCACGGTGACTTGACGTGTCAAAGGGTAGTTACACGTCCCGGTAACTCCTCTCGATAGACGGGCTTTTAAACGCCGATTCTGTTACGTTGCTCAATAGCGATACCGCTCGCCTCCGAGCTCGGCGAGGAAGAAGAAGAATCGTCGCTTCTCCAGGACCTCGTGTCTTTTTTTCTTCCGTTTCCGGTCTCCTTTTTCCAGAAGGGCTCCTGACCCTTTAATCACAACAACCTTTAAACGACTACACATTGATAAGCAAAGACCTGAATAGTAATTCACATACATTCACATAAATATGTAACAATATATATATATATATATATATATATATATATATATGTATATGTATATATTGTTGCGAATATGGAATTTGGCCTCCATATCCGCTTGTAAATATTCCCCTATTTTCTCCAATACTCCCCAACTTTCCCCGATCCCCCATTCCCTAGTCCCATTGCATGTAAATAACAATCAGTAGAGCCGACCTTCCCCTTATTCCCCCATTAAATGTCGTGCCCAGGTCCACCGCACCACACGTAGACAACTTTCGGACATCTTCCTAGTTATTCTTATTCTATGTCAGTTAAGGCCTCGTCTCCATTAATTATGACTCTTCGTTGCACCAGAATGTGATTATATGGCATCAGTAGTGAGTTTAGGACCTTTCCCATACCTCCTTCCATCTTCTTCCCCAACAATTACAACAACAACAGAGGAGATGGCGGCGGAGCGGGGGAGGATGCGTCCTCACACCGGCTCGATTAGCGCCATAGACCATGCGCTCCACGGGGTTACCACGAAGGGGCTCCTTGTCAGCTCCTCGTCAAGGGCGGAGCCTGGTAAACCCCCCGCACGCACCCAATGAGAAGCAACGTGCCGATTCCACGAGGCGGAGCTAACGAGCCGAGGGCGTGTCACTCCCCGCCGGATATACGCGGCCCCGCGCCGGATGTGAGTCAGATGCGCCCCCAGCTTGGAGTCACGAGTAACCTTTGAGGCTGAAGAGAGATGCGCACCCAGCTTGGAGAAGGAAAGCCACCTGCGAGCGCTGAGTCAGATGCGCCCCCAGCTTGAGCAGACAAGACGCCATCCGAGCGCTGCGACCTCCCCGCATCTCTGGACCGGACCGAGTCGATTCTGACCTTTGAGCCCAGGTGCACCTGGAGCCATCGCTACCTGCCTTTCCTTGCCATCAATCCCCGTGTGAGTCAGCATTTTGTCCCGTTTATCTGTCGTCTGTCCGGGGTTAATATAAGATTGTGTCTAAGTGCTTGTCTTTCTATGCTGTCCCTCTTGTAGTTGTAATCTAACCTTCCGCCTTAATATAACCTCCTCCGGAGGTCTTGAGAACTGAACCCCTGGTGTCGTATTGTGTTATTGTAATCCAGCCGGGTGTCTTCTTTTTCTTATTGAGCCAGCATAGCGCGACTAGTCAACGTTCGGGCACAATCGGGTAACTTGTGCAGACGTGGTCATACCATAAAACCGCTCGGTAAATAACATCCAAGCCACGTCTGTAACAATTGGTGTCGAGGAGTGGAATTCGAACCCGGGACTAAATTAGTTAGGCCCAAATTTTGGGAGGGAAAATCGAGCCGGAGCGCGTACGGCGCTCGACCGAATCGATTCGGAGCGCGTTTCCCGCGCGAAATTATAACGGCGAAATTTGAATTTGTTTTACGAAAATATAAAAATAAAAAACCGAATTTTGAAAGTCGCGCTATGGCGGATCAAGACAGCTGGGGTCCGGTAAAGGAGAGTGAGGTAGGGTCGATCCAGGACCAAAATGAGGGACAGGAGGAGAGCGAAGCAGTGAGGGCGGCAGGTTCGCAAAATAGCGCCGTCACGCACGAAGAAGCGGGCGCGCAAAATGGCGCCTCGCTGGTCACCGTGCCCGCGACCGAAGTAGCGCCGCTGGGAAGATTGGAACTTTTTTTTATACAAATGACGGCCCTTATGGAAAAGAATAGTGAGCGATTGGAAAACCAAATGGGGGTAATGGGAAACCAAATGGGGGTAATGAGGGACGAAGCGAGGGCTCGGAGTGAGCAATTGGGGGTAATGAGGGACGAAGCGAGGGCTCAGAGTGAGCAAATGGGGGTAATGAGGGACGAAGCGAGGGGTACCAGTGAGGGGTTAGACAATAATTTTGAGGAGTTAGACAAGAAATTTGGGAAGATAGACAATAATTTTGAGGGGTTAGACAACGGGATAAAAGAAGTGAAAAATGGGTTAATGGGGGTAGAAAATAGAATGGCTGCCCAGGAGAATCAGATAGAGGGAGTGAAAAATGGGTTAGAGGGGTTAGAAAACAGTATGGAAGGCAAATTGAGGGACATGAGGGACCAAGCGGAAAGGGAAGTTAAACAAATGGAGCAGCAGATAGAGGGGGTCAGAATGGGGGTAGAAACCAAACTGGATGCTCACAGGGAGGAAATGGAGCAGATGAGGGTGGCATCTGGGCAGGAGATGCAAGTGATGGGAGAGGAGATCAGAAGAGGAGTGAGTGAGGAGGTCGGAGGAGTGCGCGAGGAGGTGAGGCACTGTAAGGAGCACATGGAGAAAGAGGTGAGAAAGGGGACTGTAAAGTTACAAGGGGGCATAGAGGTCCTGACGCAGGAGGTGGAACAGCTGACGGAGGGACAAAAAGGACTAACGGAGCAGGTTCAAAGGAACACTGCGGTATTAGGAGGTTTAAAGGCGACACAGAAAGAACTAAAAGATGACTTGGTAGCGACGAAGAGGGAATGTCAGATGGTACGTGAGGGACTGACAACGAGGTTGGACGAGGTGATAGAGGTAATGGAGACGAAGGACCGGCAGGTGAGGACGCACCTGGAAACGGTCAAGGTAGCCTTAGAGGATGAGCTTGAGGATACGTACCGGGGAATAAAAGAGGTGAAGCAGAAATTAGAAGAAGTGGAAGAAGGGATGAGCGAAATTAAGAAGCGACGGAGAGGGGATAAGAAAGAGATAAAGGAGGAAGTAAAAGAATTGGTCCAAAGTCTGTGTTTGGATCGTGATGATGTGCTCATTAACCGGATGAGGGATTCGCAGGTGATGGAGGAGAAGCGAAGAGGAAGAGGACCCGGTGTAAGTGGTGACCAATATGGTCGTGCGTATGATGCGCCAGGGGATTTAAGGAGCTTGGGGGTCGAGATGGACCCGGGTGTTCGTGAGAGGCCACTGGTGAAGTGTGCGAAAGGTCTGGTGTGCGAAAAAGGGGGTGTGCAAGAAAGTCCGACTCTGGGGTGTGTGAGGAAAAAGTGTGTACCAAGGAGTGAGTGTGCTGGCGAGAGTGAGTCGGTCGTAGCGTGTGTGCGAGGGAGCACATGGGAGCGCGGTGTGGTGAGTGTTACAGAGGGTGTGACGGGAGAGTGTGCGCAGGAGTGTGCGCGAGAAAGGTGTGTGACGGACAGGTGCATGAGGAAAGAGTGCGCTGTCAGAAGTAAGGAAGAGTGTCCACCTGTGGTGAGTGTTACAGAGGGTGTAACGGGAGAGTGTGCGCGAGAAAGGTGTGTGACCGACAGGTGCATGAGGAAAGAGTGCGCTGTCAGAAGTAAGGAAGAGTGTCCACCTGTGGTGAGTGTTACAGAGGGTGTAACGGGAGAGTGTGCGCGAGAAAGGTGTGTGACCGACAGGTGCATGAGGAAAGAGTGCGCTGTCAGAAGTAAGGAAGAGTGTCCACCTGTGGTGAGTGTTGCAGAGGGTGTAACGGGAGAGTGTGCGCGAGAAAGGTGTGTGACGGACAGGTGCATGGAGAAAGAGTGTGCTGTCAAGAGTAAGGGTGAGTGCGTTGTCACGAGTGGAGGTGAGAGTAGTGAAAGTAGTGAGAGTGACATGGAGCGTGAGTTAGTTGTGACAGGTGAGCGAGGATGTACACCTGGGATGGAAGGATGCACACCTGGAATGGTAGAGCGTGAGTGGGAATGCACGCTGGAGTTGGTGGTGAGGCACGTGGTTGGGTGTGCGAATGAGGGCACACCTGTGATTGTCACAGAGGAGGTGACCGAGGAGGGGGCGCGAAGCGGTGTATTGGTGAGGTGTGCGAGCAACGAATGTGTGCCAAAGTGTTCGGTGGTCAGGTGTGTGACCAAGGCTGTGAGTGGAATGGGTGTACCTGGGTGTGTAAGGAAGGGTACGAGGAGCATGGGCACGGCTGGATGTGTGAGCAAGGAACGGGCTGCGGGATGTAAGCATGCAGGTGAAGCATCGACGTTAGACGGGGTAGAGTTTAGAACGACTTATAGCCGAATCGGGCCCTCGGTGCGTGCTGGGCCTCGCTTTGAACGGCCGCGTCCGTGCTCCACTAGGCGGAGCTGGCAGCCCGATAGAAAGGGTCGTCATGGCGACCACTTTTTGTTGAGACGTGCCGGCAGGTCGAGATCGGGACATTGGATGGTTCCGTGCCGAGAAGGTGCGTGGGATCTCGGGCCGGGTAAACCTCCTTCCCTGCACCGAGTGCCGGACGTATCCAGCCGCTGGCACAGAACAACCAGCATCCATTGCTTGGCTTTACGAAGCCGGGCTTTGGACAGGGATTGGCGCACCGAGAGGTATTAGTGAGTCGACTGGGTGATGAGGATAGTGTTTTGGACCCAAAATTAGAGAAAAACAAAATTTGATGATTGGCAAGGGATTGGCAGTAGTGATTGGCAGATGATGGGCAGTGATTGGCAAAATTTTAATTTGTTGAAATTTGATGTGCAAAATTGGTAGTGAGAGACCCCCGATGTGGTGGGATGGCAAATCCACCATCCTTCCCATGTGGGGGGCAAAGGAGCAATAGCTTATGGGGTGTATGGCAGTGAAAACTAGCCCGGGTGGGTTAGGATATTGTGTGTAGGGATCTAGAGAAGATGACCTTAGGTAACGTTAAGGTTAGTTAGTGACTGATACCTGTAGTGGGGACGCAGGTAGATTAGTGTGGATTATAATGACGAGGGAGCGCAATAGTTAAAGGGACGACTGGGAAGCGCAAGTTTCAGAAGGGAGTAGTTAGCTGAGATGATGCTGTGTGTGTGAGGATTGAACAAGTGTGATTGCACAGGTGTGCAACTGGACAGGTGTGTGGAGCAGTGTATGAGTAGTGAGTGTTGTGGATCAGCGCGAATGCGCTTGGGGAGAGAAGGGTGCAGGTGGCACCAGGTGTGAGAGCACAGGTGTGCAGGTACAGGTGTGTGGAGAGAGTTGGAGTGAGTGGTACGGAGTGGTGTGCATGGTGCGAAGGTGTGGATGGGGGAAGAGTGGACCCCTTTCACGAGTACCCGGGGCGGGTAGTGTAAGTGTTAGGTAGAGGGTGCAGGTAAATTGTGGTTGGATATTGGCATTTGTGGTGCGGTTGCAGAATGGTGTTGTGAATGGGTGCATTAGTGTTGTGGAAATGGCTGGGCGTGTAGCCTGTTAGTGTGTGTAGTTGGTTGGGCACTCCACCACTGTGAGGATGTCGGCCAGGTGAGGCCGCAGGTGGGCTCTGGGAGCCGGTAGTTGTGAGTGGGTGCCTGAGGATCCCGGGTGTGGATCGGGCAGCCCAGTGCCAGAGAGGGCACGGATTGGGGAGAGAGCCAGAGGGCCTTCCCCAGGTAGTTAGGTTAGGGTAAGGAGCAGGTAAGCTCGGAGGCAACTGCAGTGGTGGAGGTGTGCAGGTGGGTAGACCCACTGGGAGAGGTACACGCCGCAGCCCAGAAATTGTGCGAGGGCACCGGGAGATGAATCGGGGGAGTGAGACCCCAAATTGAAAAGCACCACAGGTTGGCCAATGGGAATTGGTTTTTAGAACCCATAGAGTAAGAGGGCCAATGGTTTGGCCGGAGAAAGACCCCGGGTAGTGTAAAGTTGTTAAAGTCATTTAGGAAATAGTTAGGATTGAAGAACCTGTCGCACCATACGCAGCCACTTACCTGTGGTGATGATGATGACTCCACACCTGTGTTTTCTTTGTTTTGTGCAGGAAATGAGATTGCTGTGAGGATTTATGAGACGCATCACGACGTGGATGAGACATTGGGGTGATTCCATCTCTCCCTCCCTAGGAGGGACTGATGATGAATTGGTGATGGCAAATTTTGATGTTGAGTTGGAGATGGCAAATTTTGATGAGAGTTGAAAATGGCAAATTTGATTGGTTAGGAGGGAGAGAAGACGAATTTGGTTTATGGGAGGAACGGGGAAGACAGTAGGGATGTTTGTTGATTTGTAAAGTAGATGTTTATGGGTAGTGTTGTGTTGTGTGGATACAGTAAGGGGTAAGGGAGGGGCCATGTAGGTTACCTGGTGGGGGGGGGGGGGCGTACGATAGGAACGTACCTGTCTCACCTGGTTCCCATGTGCCCCCAGTGTGCATTACCTTACATTGCGTGCACTTTTGCGCCCTTACCACCTTACTCACTTGTTTCTTCTTTTGTCTCCCACCTCCGAGGATCTGGCTTTGGGGTAGAGAGAGAGGAGAGAGAGGTGCTGGCTGCGCAGTTGTGGGCCTGCACTTTCGCTGTTTGCTGCCGGGATCGATACACCATATGGACCGCAATGTTTGTGGCCACCCACAATGGACCGCAGTTCGTTTGCGGCCAAGCACCACCCGGGGATGGACCTATGGGTCAACGTGGCACCTATGCCATACAGGTGAACCACTTATAGTTAACACCACCAAGTGCACCACAAGAAGAGCAAGAGACACCTGCAGGGTTAGGGGTTGTCGAATTTATTTTTATTCCAATGAACAATGGTGACTGCACCGATTGGTGGTGGGGTGGTGCTGTTGATGCTCGGGAAGGGTGCTCTGCACGTTATTAAAGGCCGTCGGCCACAGAGCACTCGTGGGTTGGTGTATCGATGTTGGCAAGCGCGCTCTCTCTATGCATAACATCTGCATGTGTTCCTCCAAAAACAGGTCCTGGATCGTAGTGTAAATAGCAGCGTAGTCTTGTAAATAATGCTCCCTACCGGCTGTATGTTTAGTTTGAGAATTCTTTCCGGATTCGGTTATCCTGTGGGTGTGTTTCTGTGAGGAGAAGGGTGCAACGTCGCAGGGGGACATATTTACTCATTTGTGAATATCTGTAAAACTGTCGCACTCAGGGTAGAGTTAATAGTAGAGGGAACTACATTGCGTGCCACACTAAAGTAGGTAAAAATTTATCGGGTCGGGACGCCCCGAGGGTAGAGAAGGGTGCAATGTTGCGAATATGGAATTTGGCCTCCATATCCGCTTGTAAATATTCCCCTATTTTCTCCAATACTCCCCAACTTTCCCCGATCCCCCATTCCCTAGTCCCATTGCATGTAAATAACAATCAGTAGAGCCGACCTTCCCCTTATTCCCCCATTAAATGTCGTGCCCAGGTCCACCGCACCACACGTAGACAACTTTCGGACATCTTCCTAGTTATTCTTATTCTATGTCAGTTAAGGCCTCGTCTCCATTAATTATGACTCTTCGTTGCACCAGAATGTGATTATATGGCATCAGTAGTGAGTTTAGGACCTTTCCCATACCTCCTTCCATCTTCTTCCCCAACAATTACAACAACAACAGAGGAGATGGCGGCGGAGCGGGAGAGGATGCGTCCTCACACCGGCTCGATTAGCGCCATAGACCATGCGCTCCACGGGGTTACCACGAAGGGGCTCCTTGTCAGCTCCTCGTCAAGGGCGGAGCCTGGTAAACCCCCCGCACGCACCCAATGAGAAGCAACGTGCCGATTCCACGAGGCGGAGCTAACGAGCCGAGGGCGTGTCACTCCCCGCCGGATATACGCGGCCCCGCGCCGGATGTGAGTCAGATGCGCCCCCAGCTTGGAGTCACGAGTAACCTTTGAGGCTGAAGAGAGATGCGCACCCAGCTTGGAGAAGGAAAGCCACCTGCGAGCGCTGAGTCAGATGCGCCCCCAGCTTGAGCAGACAAGACGCCATCCGAGCGCTGCGACCTCCCCGCATCTCTGGACCGGACCGAGTCGATTCTGACCTTTGAGCCCAGGTGCACCTGGAGCCATCGCTACCTGCCTTTCCTTGCCATCAATCCCCGTGTGAGTCAGCATTTTGTCCCGTTTATCTGTCGTCTGTCCGGGGTTAATATAAGATTGTGTCTAAGTGCTTGTCTTTCTATGCTGTCCCTCTTGTAGTTGTAATCTATCCTTCCGCCTTAATATAACCTCCTCCGGAGGTCTTGAGAACTGAACCCCTGGTGTCGTATTGTGTTATTGTAATCCAGCCGGGTGTCTTCTTTTTCTTATTGAGCCAGCATAGCGCGACTAGTCAACGTTCGGGCACAATCGGGTAACTTGTGCAGACGTGGTCATACCATAAAACCGCTCGGTAAATAACATCCAAGCCACGTCTGTAACAATATATATATGTATATATATATGTATATATATATGTTTATATATATGTATATATATATATATGTATGTATATATGTATATATATATGTAAATATATATGTATATATATATGTATATATATATGTATATATATATGTATATATATATATGTATATATATGTATATATATATATGTATATATATGTATATATATGTATATACAGACTTGGCATTTAATATGGAATTTTTTTTTTTTTCTTGACTTGGGTTTACTTTCTGAACTCAGTATATCAATCTGGTGAGTTTCTTTTACCCTTCGGTGATGTCTTTGTTGAAAGAACCATGTCACTGATTGTCTTTCGCAGCAAGAAGTCAATAACAGGATTATATCACAGGTGGCGTGACAAAATGTAAGGACAGGTACATTTGACGATTGGCTTCACAATCGGGTATATAATGGTTGTTGCGTTCTGTATTAGTGGAAAACAACTGCTGCACGTCTACAAAAGTTATTGCCGCTTCCTCTGGCGATGGTCCGTCAACTTGACAATGCTGTTTGTCATGGAGTGGTAGCTTTACGAAATTCTGGCATGAAACAGCGTGCTCTTGCTCGGCAGTATGGCATCACTCAAGGTCAGGTGTCAAAGATCCTGAAACGAAATGCTCAGAGGGGTGTCCCTACTCCAATACCGAGGCCAGGACGTCCATGTAGAACCACAAGGAGAGATGATCGCCAGCTGCACCAGTTAGTCTGCAATGGCCGTACCAAGTTAGTTGATCGGCTTAGGGCTGAGTGGCAGCAACTGACAAATGTGCCTGTATCCAGAAGGCTAGTCAACCAACGACTGGTTCAAGCAGGCTATCGTGCCAGGCGTCCCCTGAGAAAGCCACGCCTGACCAGCCAACACAGCCAGCGCCGATTGCAGTGGGCCAGAGAGCACCGTCAATGGCAGCCAGGACAATGGAATCACGTGACATTCAGTGACGAGTCTAGATATCTGGTCTATCGTCAAGATGGCCACGTCCGAGTGCGCAGACAAGTGCATGAAGCCCACAACAAAGATTGTATAGTGCCAAGAGTCCAAGCTGGAGGTGGTGGGGTGACCGTTTGGGCTGCTTTTCATGCAGAAGGCAAAACTGACCTGGTTGTTCTGAATGGAAACCTGAACCAGTTCAAGTAAAGGGTCATTCTGTAAGAAACATTGCTTCCATTTGCTCGTGCAGCCTTTCGAGGAAACTTTGTCTTCCAAGATGACAATGCACGGCCTCATCATGCTCGCATGATCCAACACTTTCTTGCTGACCGTGGTGTAGAGCATATGGAGTGGCCTGCCATGTCCCCGATATGAATCCGATAGAGAACTTGTGGGCAGATTTAACGCGTCAAATCGACAACTTGGACCAGCAGCCCACCTCTGTGCGTGAATTGCAGCAGACTATTGTCACTGCATGGCAAGCGATTCCTGTCCAAACCTTGGCAAATCTCGTGAACAGCATGCCTCGACGTGTACGTGCTCTCCTGACTGCTCATGGGGGTTACACGAAGTACTGAACTGTAATTTAGTGTCCGTAATCCCAGTCATAATTTAGCTTTTGTTTTTGTTGAAAAAAAATTTGGCTAATGTGCAAAATAAAGAGATACTTCTGGAAAACGTACAGAAGTTTAACACAGTACTGTCCATGAATTCACTTCGATATCAGTTTACATCACTTTCACGGATCAATTTATTTGCTTCGAAATGTCATATGTGGTTTTTGTTTCTTTTAAAGGTCACATTAACAAAATCTAGAATAATTTCAACATAATTCCAATGAACTTTTGGTTCTAAGTCACCTTGAAAAGTAAGTTCACCCCCACAAAAAAAATATTCCATATTAAATGCCAAGTCTGTATATGTATATATTTGTATGTGTATATATATGTATGTGTATATATATGTATATATATATATATATATATATATATATATATATATATATATATATATATATATATATATGTATATATATATATATATATGTGTATATATATGTATATATATATATGTGTATATATATGTATATATATATATTTGTGTATATATATGTATATATATATATATATATATATGTGTATGTATATATATATATCTATATATATATATATATATATATATATATATATATATATATATATATATATATATATATATATATATATATATATATATATATATATATATATATATGTGTGTGTGTGTGTATATATATTTATATATGTGTATATACAGTCACGTGAAAAAGTAAGTACACCCCATGTAAAGTTTTGACTTTTTCAACATATTTCCACATACAGCTATTTGATCTTCATTTCAACAATATTGACAGATAAAGGTGATATAATATAACAAATATCATGAAACATTTATATTTTGTAGTCCATTGTATAATTTAAATAAACATAAATGCAAATCTAGCATGTGGAAAAAGTAAGTACACCCCTACATTTAACACTACTTCAAATACCTAAAATTAGAATCAGGTGCACCAGCTCATGTGCAAATGATTAGAACATCGTTAGAGAGGATCTTGGAGGAACCTGTCTTATTTAAACGTCAGACATTTAGTTTGGTTTGCTCTTTGTTGTTGAAGTGTGTGGTGTCACCATGCCTAGATCAAAAGAGCTCTCTGAGGCCTTCATGAAGAAGGTTATAGATGCCTACGAGTCTGGGAAGGGATTTAAAAAGATCTCCAAACAATTTGAAATCAATCATTCGACTGTCCGGAAGATCATCTACAAGTGGAGAAGATTCCAAACAACTGCCAACTTGTTCAGGCCAGGCCGCCCCAGCAAGTGCAGCCCGAGAGCAGACCGCAAGATGCTGAAAGAAGTCTCTAAGAACCCCAGAATGTCATCACGGGACCTACAGTTAGCTCTTGCCTCTGTTGATGTCAAAGTGCACGAGTCTACCATTAGAAAGAGGCTGCACAAATTTGATCGACATGGGAGGTGTGCCAGGAGGAATCCTTTGCTGTCCAGAAAGAACATCAGGGCAAGACTAAGGTTTGCCAATGAACACCGAGGCAAAGACCAGCACTTCTGGAACAATATGCTCTGGACAGATGAGTCAAAGGTAGAGCTATTTGGCCACAGTACTAGAAGACATGTTTGGCGAAAACCAAAGGCAGCATTTGACCACAAGAATCTGATACCAACTGTAAAGCATGGTGGTGGAAATATTATGGTTTGGGGCAGCTTTGCTGCATCAGGGCCTGGGCAGCTCACCATCATAGAATCCACTATGAATTCTTCATTGTAGTAGAGGGAGCTTGAGGATAATGTGAGGCCATCTGTCGGAGTGTTGAAGCTCAACCAAAGGTGGACCTTGCAACATGACAATAACCCTAAACATACCAGTAAATCCACCAAGGAATGGCTGAAAAGAAAGAAATGGAAGGTTCTGGAATGGCCAAGTCAAAGCCCGGATCTATATCCCATCGAGATGTCGTGGGGGGATTTGAAACGAGATGTGCATGCAAGAAACCCCTCAAACATCGCACAGCTGAAAGAATTCTGCATGGAGGAGTGGGCAAAAATTTCTCCCAGTCGATGTCAGAGACTGGTAGACAGTTATAAGAAACGCCTACTTGAGGTTGTTTCTGCCAAAGGGGGCAATACCACCTATTAGAGCCAAGGGTGTACTTACTTTTTCCACATGCGAAATTTGCATTTATGTTTATTTAAATTATACAATGGACTACAAAATGTAAATGTTTCATGATATTTGTTATGTTATATCACCTTTATCTATCAATATCGTTGAAATGAAGATCAAATAGCTGTATGTTGAAATATGTTGAAAAAGTCAAAACTTTGCATGGGGTGTACTTACTTTTTCACGTGGCTGTATGTGTATATATATATAAATACATATATATATATATTGTTACGGAACTGGGGTCGGCGCTCCCCTTACCAAGGGGGGGGGGTGTGTTCGATCCCCTTGTCTTTTACACTGGCCGATTCTCCCAGTCCTGGAAGTATGACATCACGCCCGGTCAGCGCTGAAAAGGTATTAGGCCTATACGTCCTATGACCTAAGTACCAGCGCCTTCCGGTACGCAAGGAGATACTCCCGCCCGGACCGCAGTGTAAATATGGATTACGCCGAGCGATGCGAGCTGCGGAATCTGAGCCGTTTAACAATGGACTAAACCCGATTATAAACGATGGCCGAAATTGCGCCACAGGAACTCAATTGGGAAATCACTAAAGCGCTCGGATGATAAAGAAGAAGCCAAAGGTAAGAAATAACAGGGATATTTATTAACTACTCTTTACACAAACCAAAGAAGAGAAGAAACGAAGGTCATTTACAGAAGGAGCAGATGCACAGTGCAAATCCTTATACAAGCTTAACTTATACCCAGACAGGACAACACAAACAGACTCACATGAATAGGGAAATTGCAGGCAGGAATTGGATGGAGGGATGAGAAGGTGGGACCACAGGGCTGGAAGGATGAGGTTCAGGTCCGTGCAAACGGCAGGGCTGGAGGTGAGCGGCCGCCGACTCCCCGCACTCTGGTTCACACGGCGGCGTTGCTTCGCGGCAGCGCGTCAAAGCTGCGCGCGGCAGGGCTGGTTGAAGCAGCGTCTCTCTCTCTCGTACCTCACTCCACAGAACTTGTCCAGCGCACCTCCCTCAAAACTCTGCCTCATGTGCTCTCTTCCTCATGCGTTCTCAATGCGTGCTCCCTCACTCATCTGGCGGTGGGGGCTTCCCGTAACTGGTTATATAGCCACGCCCTGGAATCTTCACGAACCTGCTCGATCTTTCTGGTCACGCCCTACCAAGCCATGCCCACTGATTCTTGGTTGGTCGGCAAGGGCTTTCTGGCTCCACCTTCTGATGACGGCAACGCCCTTCTTCTTTGAGCTGACCACATGTGCAATGGAGGCGAATGCTGTTGGAAATGTAGGCGCATGCTGCTGGCAATGTAGGCTTTGGGGCAATCGAAAGGGGGATCTATCTTATTTGATTTGGTGCAACGTAAGATCGACTAGTGGGAACATAGCATTAACTAGAACACAGAATAACGATATAACTATAGAGAGGTTCTATGATTGGCTACGTGCTTGTACATGGACTAACTAAGGTGCACTCATTTCAATTAACAGCCAATTAAGGGGAAATGTACATAGGGGTTATTTATAAGGGATTTTAATACTAAATTTTATAAAGTGAAGGTTCTAAAAACTGCAACACAGCACCCTCATTCCTCACGGGATTGCCCGGCCCGAAAACTTTAACTTAATGTGACACTCAGGTGTAGTTCCCTCTACAATTAACCTGACCCTGAGTGTGACAGTTTTAAAACACCAATAAATATGTCCCCCTATTACGTTGCACCCTACCTAACAGATTCACACCCACAACTAACCAAATTGCGGAATTAATTCTCAAACTATACATGAACGGTGGGGAGCATTATTTACAAGTGACCTTATCTGATTATTTACAAAACGCAACCCAGGACCTGTCATTTTTCTTTTTAGGAGGCAAAAAGAAAATCCTGTGGGAGGGAGGAGACAGCATGCACTGCATCGACTCACCAGCACCAATAAACACCAAAGCACCAAAATGCACAGTCACGCACCATCCAGTGCGACATTGCACAATACAATAAAAAAAACAACTGGTGGTCTTGTCCTTGTTCTGCTGCTACCTCTGCTGGCCGTTGTCTCTTCCTGATGTTGTCTCCTTCTTGCTCTTCTTTGCTTGCGGCCTATTTGCAATGATCACAATAAAAAAAGCACAGAACGTGTCCCATGTGTTTATTTATGGCCAACAGGGGCCGACTATGGTGGTCCACCTGTAGGCTTGGTGCCACCTCACCAAGGTCCGCAAGCAAGATCTTTCTCTGGCCAACCTGGCCGGTCCCAGCAGAGGGGCCATGCCACAAAACGGGTGGTCCATAAATGGTGCTCGGCCACAGTACTGTGGTCCAGATGGTGGTGCATGGATGCAGGCAGCTGGTTGCGGGGATTCGGGCACACAATTGCGGGCTCCCGCACGCACCCCTCAGTGCCCAGAGAGCACAGTCCATGGGTGGGGAAGGAAGACAAAGCGGCAGCGTTAGCGAGGGGTAAGGTCACAAGGGGACACATAAACACAGGTAATGCAGAGCGAGGTGCGCACGGAGAGCGAATTGAGAAAGCTCGTCCCTAACGTATGCCACCCCCCCATCACCTACTCTACTCTTGCCCCTACCCCATATTTACAAACAATTTACAATTCGTCACTACGTCCTGTCTTCCCATATCTCCCCAAATCTAAATTCGTACCAATCCCAATGTCTAACCAAATTTGCCATCACCCAAATTCCTCATCAATTCCTCTTAAGGAGGAAGAGATGGAATAATTGTCACACCGACGTCATGATGCGTCTCGCCTTCCCAAAACATTTGCACAAAAATAAACAAAACAAACCATGGCACGGTGTGGAGTTCTGTCACCTCAGGTGAGTGGGTGTAGATGGTGCGAGAAGATTCTTAATCCTAACTACTTCCTAAATGACATTAACACACTTTGCACTACCCGGGGTCTTTCCCTGCAAAACCATTGGCCGTCTTACGCTATGTGGTTTTAAGAACCAAATTCCCATTGACCAAACTGTGGTGCTTCATCAATTTGGGGTCTCACTTCCCCGATTCAATTCCCTGTGCCTTTGCACAATTTCAGGACTGGGTCGTGTGGCTCTCCCAGCAGGTCTACCCACCTGCACACCTCCACCACTGCAGTTGCCTCCGAGCTTACCTGCTCCTTACCCTAACCTATCTAACTGGGGAAGGCCCTCTGGCGCTCTCCCCACTCGGTGCCCTCTCTGGCACTGGGCTACCCGGGTCCGTCCTCTGGATCCTCGGGCCCCATTCACAACAACTCTACCGGCTCCCAGAGCCCACCTGCGGCCTCACCTGGCCGACATCCTAACAGTGGCGGAGTGCCCATTTAACTACACACACTAACAGGCCACACGCCCAGCCATTTCCACGACACTAATGCACCCATCCAAACACCATTCTTCCACCACGCACCACAGATGCCAATATCCAACCACAATTTACCTACTCCCTCTACCTAACTGTTAAACTACCCTCCCCGGGTATTCGTGATGGGGTCCATCCTCCCCATCCACTGCCTTCGCACCATCCACTCCACTCAACAGTTTCCCCCATACTCACTCCACACCATCCATTCCATATATTCCATACCATTCATTTCATTCAACCATGCTCACCTGTATTGGCACACCTGGGCAATCACTCCTACACCTGGTGCTTCCTGCACCCTCCTTCCTCCAGGACCATTTGCTCAACACAACACACAATCACCATTACTCAGTCATACACTGCTCCATACACCTGTTCACTTGCACACCTGTGCAATCACACCTGGTGCCACCTGCACCCTCCTTCCTCCCAGGCTTCTTCAATCATTCCATACAATGTATAACCACAATTGTTCCTGAATCCTCATGCACTGCTCCATACACTTCCACGCTCAATACAACTCACAATCACCTCACTCACTCATACACAATACACTTCTAACTCTCTAAACCATTGCCTCAGGCACCCAGATTCTCCCACGCTCATCCACACATCCTTCCCGAGCATTGCCTAGCAATTCCTCATTTCACCAAGCCATGCACCCACCCGCTGCACCCATCCATCCGCTGCACCACGGACGCACCCATCGGCTGCACCACGGACGCACCCACGGGCTGCACCACGGACACACCCAGGGCTGCACCACGGACACACCCACCGGCTGCACCACGGACACACCCACCGGCGGCACCACGGACACACCCACTGGCTGCACCACGGACACACCCACCGGCGGCACCACGGACACACCCACCGGCTGCACCATGGACACACGCACCGGCGGCACCACGGAGAGGCCCACCGGCTGCACCACGGACACACCCACCGGCGGCACCACGGACACACCCACCGGCTGCACCACGGACACACCCACCGGCTGCACCACGGACACACCCACCGGCGGCACCACGGACACACCCACCGGCTGCACCACGGACACACCCACCGGCGGCACCACGGACACACCCACCGGCTGCACCACGGACACACCCACCGGCGGCACCACCGACACACCCACCGGCTGCACCATGGACACACGCACCGGCGGCACCACGGACACACCCACCGGCTGCACCACGGACACACGCACCGGCGGCACCACGGACACACCCACCGGCTGCACCACGGACACACCCACCGGCGGCACCATGGACACACCCACCGGCTGCACCACGGACACACCCACTGGCGGCACCACGGACACACCCACCGGCTGCACCACGGACACACGCACCGGCGGCACCATGGACACACCCACCGGCTGCACTACGGCCACATGCACCGGTGGCACCACGGACACACCCACCGGCTGCACCACGGACACACCCACCGGCGGCACCATGGACACACCCACCGGCGGCACCATGGACACACCCTCCCGCTGCACCACGGACACACCCGCCGGCTGCACCACGGACACACCCACCGGCTGCACCACGGACACACCCACCGGCGGCACCACGGACACACCCACCGGCTGCACCACGGACACACCCACCAGCTGCACCATGGACACACCCACCGGCTGCACCACGGACACACCCCCGGCTGCACCTCGGACATACCCACCAAGCGTTCCACACACCTGTTCTTCACTTGCACCCCATGCAAGCTCATTCACTCAACACAATGTCACTCATCTCACACTTCTCACAATACGCTGCTGAGTACACTTTCAACACACACACACGGCACCATTCACGAGCATTGCCTCATTTGCCCAACATGCTCACCTGCAAAAATTTCCATACCAATTCCTCATCCCATAAACCACAAACACACGGCATCATCTGATCTAACTACTCCCCTCTGAAACTCGCGCTTCCCAGTTGCCCCTTTAAACTAAGCACATCCCACGTCGTTATCATCCATTCTAACCTCTCTTTGTCCGCGACTACCTGTCCAATGTCGCTACTTACCTCTACCGTTACCTATGGTCATCTCTAGGTCCCAATACATTATCCTAACCCTCCCGGGCTAGTTTACACTGCCATAAACCCCATAGCTATTGCTCATGTGCCCCCGTATGTGAGGGATGGCAGAGTTGCCATCCCACCACATCGGGCATCTCTCACTACCAATTTTGCCATTAAATTCCAACCAATCAAAAATTTGCCAATCACAAATACCCTATCCCTCAATTTCGGGTCCAAAACACTATTATCATCACAGTCCACTATATCTGAGCCTCGGTGCGTCGTTACATCATTAAAACTCGGCTTTGCAAAGCCGACCAATGAATTTGGGTGGTTTGGTCGCCTGCAGGTTGAATCCGTCCGGCATTCGGGTTCAGGGGAGGCGGTTTGGTCGGGCCGAGATTCCACGCACCATCTCGGCGCGGATCCTTGCGGCCTCCGGCCCAATGGCTCAATTTCGCCTGGTCGGAACCCCGTTCCCACAAGGGGGCGAAGATCCGACCTGGCACCCCTCCCCCGGAATCGCGCCGCTCTGATCATCGCCGCTCTGATGCGGCACCGACCATTCAGTGCGGGACCTGGCCCGAATCACGCACGACGCTCCGAAGAGCGACGCGCTTACGGTCCCGGCCGGTCTTCGCTGCAAACAAAGCGCACCGCGCACGGAGTGCTCACCTCGGCTATCCATCGCCCTAACTGCTAACCTGGTTAACGTCGATGCTTCACTTGCAGGCTCACACGCATACGCGACCCTTTCACACTCACAAAACCCGGCGTCTCGGCGCCTCCAGTGCATCCCACACACTCCGTCCATTCCACCACCGCACTCCCTGTTACACACCACACCTCTCGCGCACACTCGTCGTTCGCACACTTCGTTCCACACCTCTCCTCCGTTACGTCCTTCGTAATACTCACCATGGGCGTGCACTCTTGCATCCACCCATTCACGCGCTTCAATGGGCTCTCCCACACCCGCGCCACAACCAACTCAGGTATGCTTCCTCGCACCCTCATCCCAAGCGTGCATCCTCGCACCCGCTCCTCGGTCACATCCTCTGTGACAACCATGGGTGTGCACACTTTTGCACACCCGATCACGTGCTTCAATGTGCCCTCTCGCACCTGCGCCACTACCAACTCAGGTGTACACTCTCGCACACGTTCCACCACCACCTTACTCTCCGTGTCACACTCCGACGTGCATTCTCGCTCGCACTCGGTTTCACACTCGCGCTCCGATGTGCCCTTTCGCACCTGCGCCACCACCAACTTACTCTCCGTGTCACACTCCGTACACCCCGACGTGCATTCTCGCTCGCACTCTGTTTCACACTCGCGCTCTGATGTGCCCTTTCGCACCTGCGCCACCACCAACTCACTCTCCGTGTCACACTCCGTACACCCCGACGTGCATTCTCGCTCGCACTCGGTTTCACACTCACGCTCCGATGTGCCCTTTCGCACCTGCGCCACCACCAACTCACTCTCCGTGTCACACTCCGTACACTCCGACGTGCATTCTCGCTCGCACTCGGTTCCACACTCGCGCTTTGTAACACGCTCATTCCCCGATGCACACTTTTTTTCCACAAGCGCGCCATTTCCACTCACACCACTCACAGGGGACCCTTCACCAACGCCCGGATGCTTTCTCGATCCCAAGCGCGCGAAAATTCTTTCTGCGCCAAACATCCTCCTGCAAAATCTCCCCGCACAATATACAGCACTACTCACCTGGGGGATTCTTCTCATTCGCTCCAACACCACCTGCAAACTTTCATTGGTGTTATTAAGCACAGCATCGTGATGTGAGCAGGGACTTTGCACATTTTCCATCTTTCCCTGCCGCGAGTGCTTTTCTAAGTCCCCGGTCTCTCCAATTTCAATTCCCACTACTTTTTCTTTACTCACCTCGACGACCGCTGGCTGTATTAAAATTCCCTCTACCTCAGCGGTCGCCGGCTTTTCCATACCCTGGGTCGCGATCTCTATACCCGTAATTTTACCCGCGCTTTTCTCCGCCTCACTCCACCAGCGCTTCTCGACCTGCTTTACCTCGCTGTGCACCGATGTGCTTCTCCCACCTCCCATGCTGTCTACGATCTCCCCCATTTTTTTTATGCTGGCGTTTATTTGCTCCCGATATCCCTCCGGGTTGTCTCTTGCTTCCTTCCTCCTTTTTTCCATGTCGATTCCCTGGGTAGCCATCATTGCGTCCAATCCCCTACTGTCACCCTTCATAGATGCAATTAAATGCGTCATAAATAGGCAAAAGTCCATTGGCACTGCGGGCTCGGCTGCCGCGACCACATGCGAGCCGCCATTTTGTGCACCCCCAACCTCGTGCGTGAGGGCGCCATTTTGTGTGCCTGAACCCTCCACAACCCAATGCGTATTGCGCTCCTCCATTACTCCCAAATCCTCCCTGGGGTCCTGGGTTGACTCTAACCCCTCTTCTAACTCCCCTCCCGGCACCCAATCGCCTTGACTATCCATGGCACGATTTTCTAAATTTGGGTGTTATAAAATTAAAATTTTGGGCCACTCGTAATTTTGAGTGCGTTAAGCGCACTTCAGGTCCGAATCCCACTCCTGACACCAATTGTTGCGGATCTCACCGTCGGCCCCTTTTCCCCTTATGAAGGGGGGATTAATCCCCTTGTCCGTGACTGACCGACGTGACTCCTGGGGGTCCCAACGCTCCTTCCGGTCGGGAGCAGCCAGGGTATTTGGTCGACGAAAAGTCCCAAGGACCTGAGTGCCACTCCTGACCGCGAAGCAGGGGAGGGACTCCCGCTCGAACCCCGGTTTTAGATGGTCTAGTTGCTGAGCGGTTTTTAGCAACCCGAAGTTCGAGTCATTAGCATTCACTAACCCGATTCCGAAACGTTGGCCAAAATCGCGCCACAGGTATTCAATGTGGAAAAAACAAGGACGAACGGATGTGAAGGAAAGAAGGCAAGGTAGGAAGAACAGGATTTATTAATTATTTACACACAACCAAAATCAAGAAGAGGAGAAATAAAAGTAATATACAGGAAAATGGAAGGATCAGAAGGGCACAGAGCAATTCCTTAAACAAGCTTAACTTATACCCAGGGACAAGACACACAAAACAAACTCACGTACACAAATAGGATGGAATGGCAGGAATGGGTGGAGGGATGAGAAGGTTCAGGTCCATGGAAACGGCAGGGCTGGAGGTGACAGCTCCGACTCCTCACACTCTGGTTCACAGAACTGGCGACAGGGAGATCCGAGGACCGCGGCACGTCGAGGTTCGCGTGCACACACTTGTTCTTTTGGAGGTAGGTTCCGGCAGTTGTCGTCAGTGCTGGTTGGTATTGTGAGCAGGGCGTGCCGATTCTCATTCCCCGCAGGACGTTCGCGCCAAGCAGAATGAACAATCCTCCCCACTGGTGTTCCTTGCTCATGCACCTCCCTTCTCAATGTGCACAGAACTTCTCAATGTGTGCTCGCTCACTCATCTGCTGCCTCAATCGTCTGCTCTTTGACGCATCTCTGGTGGGGGCGTCGCGTGACGGTTTATATAGGCTACACCCTCGAATCTTCGCGAACCTCTTGATCGTTCTCCCTCCGCCCTCTCAAGCCAAACCCACTCATTATTGGGTTGGTTGATCGGGGCTGGCTGACTCCTCCTCCTGATGACAATGTGGAGACACGCCTTTCTTCTCCGAGTTAGAGCACATGGCAATGGTGGCGATGCAGTTGGCAATAGAGGCTTTCAGGGAATTGAAAGGGGATTCTACCTTATTTCAATTTGATGCAATGCAGAGTCAACTAATGGGAAACACAGCCTTAAACTAATACACATAATAAGGAAATAACTATTTAGAAGGGTATATGGTGGCCTACGTGCATGTTTATGGACTAACTAAGAGGACGACCTTTGACCTTTACACTACGGAGGTATTTACAAGGAATCATTACATTTTACAAAGGGTGATATTTACAACAATTACACAGGATTCTCAAATCAGCAACAATATATATATATATATATATATATATATATATCTATCTATCTATCTATCTATCTATATATATATATATATATATATATATATATATATATATATATATACAGACTTGGCATTTAATATGGAATATTTTTTTTGTGGGGGTGAACTTACTTTTCAAGATGACTTAGAACCAAAAGTTCATTGGAATTATGTTGAAATTATTCTAGATTTTGTTAATGTGACCTTTAAATGAAACAAAAACCACATTTGACATTTCGAAGCAAATAAATTGATCCTTGAAAGTGATGGAAACTGATATCGAACCCAATTCACGGACAGTACTGTGTTAAACTTCTGTGCGTTTTCCAGAAGTATCTCTTTATTTTGCACATTAGCCAAAAACTTTTTAAACAAAAACAAAAGTTAAATTATGACTGGGATTACGGACAGTAAAATTACAGTTCAGTACTTCGTGTAACCCCCACGAGCACTCAGGAGAGCACGTACACGTTGAGGCATGCTGTTCATGGGATTTGCCAAGGTTTGGACAGGAATCGCTTACCATGCAGTTACAATAGCCTGCTGCAATTCATGCACAGAGGCAGGCTGCTGGTCCAAGTTGTCGATTTGACACGTTAATTCTGCCCACAAGTTCTCTATCGGATTCATATCCGGGGACATGGCAGGCCACTCCATATGCTCTACACCACGGTCAGCACAAAGGTGTTGGATCATGCGAGCACGATGAGGCCGTGCATTGTCATCTTGGAAGACAAAGTTTCCTCGAAAGGCTGCACGAACAAATGGAAGCAATGTTTCTTGCAGAATGGCCCTGTGCTTGAACTGGTTCAGGTTTCCATTCAGAACAACCAGGTCAGTTTTGCCCCCTGCATGAAAAGCAGCCCAAACGGTCACCCCACCACCTCCAGCTTGGACTCTTGGCACTATACAATCTTCGTTGTAGGCATCATGCACTTGTCTGCGCACTCGGACGCGGCCATATTGACGATAGACCAGAAATCTAGACTTGTCACTGAAGATCACGTGATTCCAGTGTCCTGGCTGCCATTGACGGTGCTCTCTGGCCCACTGCAATCGGCGCTGGCGGTGTTGTCTGGTTAGACGTGGCTTTCTCAGGGGACGCCTGGCACGATAGCCTGCTTGAACCAGTCGTTGGTTGACTAGCCTTCTGGATACAGGCACATTTGTCAGTTGCTGCCACTCAGCCCAAAGCCGATTAGCTGACTTGGTACGGCCATTGCGGACTAACCGGTGCAGCTGGCGATCATCCCTCCTTGTGGTTCTGCGGGGACGTCCTCAACTCGGTATTGGAGTAGGGACACCCCTCTGAGCATTTCGTTTCAGGATCTTTGACACCTGACCTTGAGTGATGCCATACTGCCGAGCAATAGCACGCTGTTTCATGCCGGAATTTCGTAAAGCCACCACTAAATGACAAACAGCATTGTCGAGTTGACGGACCATCTCCAGGGAAAGCGGCAATAACTTTTGTAGATGTGCAGCAGTTGTTTTCCACTAATACAGAACGCAACAACCCTTATATACCCGATTGTGAAGCCAATCGTCAAATGTACCTGTCCGTACATTTTGTCACGCCACCTGTGATATAATCCTGTTATTGACTTCTTGCTGCGACAGACAATCAGTGACATGGTTCTTTTAACAAAGAAATCACCGAAGCGTAAAAGAAACTCACCAGATTGATATACCGAGTTCAGAAAGTAAACCCAAGTCAAGAAAAAATATATATTCCATATTAAATGCCAAGTCTGTATATACTGTATATATATATATATATATATATATATATATATATATATATATATATATATATATATATATATATATATATATAATTATATATATATATATATATATATATATATATATATATATATATATATATGTATATATATATATATATATATACAGTGGAACCTTGACTTACGAGTGCCCCAAGAAGAAGAGGATGATGTGCTTGGATATAAAACACGCAATCGTCGAAAAACATGAGCGAGGTGTGCGTGTTGTCGACTTGGTGAGGCGGATGTGAAGGCAGCTGAAGATTTTATTATAACTTTTGCCGAACTGATAGAAGCCGAACGATACATCCCCCAGCAAATCTTCAACTGTGACGAGACAGGGCTCTTCTGGAAAAAGATGCCGAGGAGGACGTATATAACGGCAGAGGAGAAGAGCATGCCAGGCCACAACTTGTTCAGAGTGCCGGCGATAGCTCGCCTTCTCTTTGTGGAAAACACGGTGAGATCCTTAACATCCAACAACTAATGGGACGCAAACGGGGCGCCCAGTTTAGCGGTACACACATTGATGAATCACCCTGCCTGTGATTCACCCATGACAGGTTATAGCTGGGTCGGGATTCAAACCCAGGCTGGACAGTTTAGACTTTAGAGTCAAGTGTGCGTACCTCCAGTCCAGGCCATCCTGCCAACTTGTATGCTGCATACAGGTGAAATATAAAGCGCGAGATATTTTTATATATACTGTATATTTAAAAAAAAATTGGTGTGGTTTTTGGCGGGCTGGAACGGATTAATAGCATTTCAATGCATTTTAATGGGGAAATTTGATTTGAGAAACGAGCAATTTGAGTTACGAGCTCGGTCACAGAACGAATTAAACTCGTAAGTCAAGGTTCCACTGTATATATATATATATATATATATATATATATATATATATATATATATATATATATATATATATATATATATATATTGTTACGGAATCCGGAGTACAGCGCTCCCCTTACCAAGGGGGCTTAACCCCTTGTCCTGTATACTGGCCGTCTCCGATCCTGGGGGTATGACGTCACCCCTGGTCAGCGCTGAATAGGGTATTAGGCTTATCCTTCCTATGACCTAAGTACCAGCGCCTTCCGGTATGCAAGAAAATACTCCCGCCCGGACCGCAGCGTGATTGATGGATTACGCCGAGTGAAGCGAACTGCGGAATCCGAGCCGTTAGCAAAGACTAAACCCGATTGCGAAGTGGTTCGGCCAAAATCGCGCCACAGGAACTCAATGGGGAAATCACTAAAGCGATCGGACGAGAAAGAAACGAAAGTAAGGAGGAACAGGTATTTATTAATTACTATACAAAAACCAAAACCAAGGAAGAAACGAAGGTAATTTACAGGACGAAGAAGAAGAAGATACACAGTGCAATGCTTAACTATACAGGCTTAACTTATACCCCAGGGACAATACAAACATCACAAACTCACGTACACGAATGGGGGATTGCAGGCAGGAATTAATGGAGGGATGAGAAGGTTCAGGTGGGACAACCGGGCTTAAAGGTTTTTGCAGGTCACAGCAAGCAGGTCCGCTCCGGGGTGGAAGCGAGGAGCCGGCAGCTCCACGTATTCGGCTTTACACCGGCAGCTTTCTCATGCGTCCTCTGCCTCATGCGTCCTCTGCCTCATGCGTTCTCTTTCATCAAAGTCCTCTTAACACGCTCGCTCCCTTCCAGTCCTCGTGAGGGCTTTATGCGCTGGCTTATATAGGAAAGCCCAGCGAACCCTCTGGAACCTCCAGCCACGCCCTGACAGGCAATCTCACCTTAGCCCTGATTGGCTGGTGTCTTTACCGCAGCTGCCGACCTCCACCACTCCACCCCCCTTTTCGGGCCTACCTCGTGTTCCTTGACTTGTGAACCAAGTGGAAGGTGCAGTAGCCAAAACGGAGAGGATGGAAGGAAAACTCTCCGTCGAGGTGGAATTTGGGGGTTTGGTGAAAAGAACGAAAGGGACCTATCTTATTTGATTTGATGCAACGTAGATTCATCTATTGGAAACATAGCCTTACCTGACACACAGAATGATGAAATAACTACGAAAGGGCCTATGATTTGCTACGTGTTGCAATGTGGACTAACTAAGGTGCAATTATTTCATTTACCAGCCAATTACGGGGAAATGTACGCAGGGGTTATTCATAAGGAAGTTCACAACTAAATTGACAAAGTGAAGGTTCTAAAAACCGCAACACAGCACCCTCATTCCTCACGGCACGTCTCGGGCCGACAAAACTTTACTTAATGTGACACGTAGGTGTAATACCCTCTACTATTAACCTGACCCTGAGTGTGACAGTTTAAAAACACAATTAAATATGTCCCGCTACTACATAGCATCTTACCTAACAGATTCACGCCCACAATTAACCGAATTGCGGAATGAATTCTCAAACTAAACATTGACGGTGGGGAGCATTGTTTACAAGTGACATTATTTTGACTATTTACAAAACTGCAACCCAGGACCTGTCATTTCTTTTGAGGAAACAAAAAGAATCCCGTGGGAGGGAGGAGAAAGCATGCACTGCATCGATACACCACGTCACATGCCCAGGGATGCAGGATTTTACTGCGATGCATCCCCGAGCATGCAAGCACCAAAGCACCAATAATAAGCACCAATAATAAGCACCAGTCAAGCACCATCCTGTGCTACATTGCACATACTATAAAAAAAAACAACTGGTGGTCTTCTTCTTGCTCTGCTGCCTCTGCTGGCCGTCGTTCTTGATGTTGTCTCTCTTGTGGCTTGCTGCCTATTTGCAATAATAATAAATAAAAAAGCACAAAACGTGTCCGTTTTTTATTTATAGCCCACAGGGGCCAACTATGTGTGGTCCACCTGTAGGGAAAAAAGGGGGCCACCTCTCCGTGGTCCACAAGCAAACTTTATTGGGCCATCGTGGTCGGTCCCAGCAGAGGGGCCGTGCCCCCAAAACGTGGGGTCCATAAGTGGTGCTCGGTCACAGTACCGTGGTCCATAAGGTGGTGCATCGATTCAGGCAGCTGGTACCGGGGGCTCGGGCACACAATTGCGGCTGCCGCATGCTCTCCCTCAGTGCCCAGAGAGCACGGTCCATGGGGGGGGGGGGGGGGGGGAGAGACAAAGCAGAATTAGCGAGGGCAAGGGCGCAAGAGTACACATCAACACAGGTAATGCAGAGCGAGGTGCGCACGGAGAGCCGGCGGAGAAAGCTCGTCCCTAACGTACGCCACCCCACCCGTCACCTACTCTACCCTCACCCCTTACCCCGTATTTACACAATCTACACATTTACCAATTCGTCACTACTGTCTCGTCTTCCCCATATCTCCCCTAATACCAAATTCGTTACAATCCTTCTAAACCAAATTTGCCATCATCCAATTCCTCATCAATTCCTCTTAAGGAGAAAGAGATGGAACAACCAGCACAATGTCTCACCCACGTCATGATGCGTCTCACATTCCCCCCAAAAAACATCTGCACAAAAATAAATAACAACCCATGGCACGGTGTGGAGTTCTGTCATCACCTCAGGTGAGTGGATGTAGATGGTGCGAGGAGATTTTAATCCTATCTATCCTCTAAATGACTTTAACACACTTTACACTACCCGGGGTCTCTCCCTGCCAAACCATTGGCTACCTTTACTCCATGCGGTTCTAAAAACCAAATCCCATTGACCAAACTGTGGTGCTCATCAATTTGGGGTCTCACTCCCCCGATTCAGCTCCCTGTGCCTTCGCACAATTTCAGCACTGGGTCGTGTGGCTCCCCTACCTGGTCTACCTACCTGTGCGCCTCCGCCACTGAAGTTGCCACCCGAGCTTACCTGCTCCTCACTAACCTACCTGGGGAAGGCCCTCCCTGGCGCTTACCCCCTTGGTGCCCTCTCTGGCACTGGGCTACCCGGGTCCTTCCTCTGGATCCTCGGGCCCCATTGAACTCTAACTGGCTCCCAGAGCCTACCTGCGGCCTCACCTGGCCGACGGACTAACAGTGGCGGAGCGCTCAACCAACCATACCTCTAACAGGCCACACGCCCAGCCATTTCCACGTCACTAATGTACCCATCCAAACACCATTCTACCACACGCACCACAGATGCTAATATCCACCACAATTTACCTATACCCTCTACCTAACTCTTAAACTATCCTCCCCGGGTATTCGTGATAGGGGTCCTCCTCCCCATCCACTCCCTTCCCACCAACCACTCCACTCCACGTTTTCCACCATACTCACTCCACACCATCCATTCCATACTCCATGTATCCCAGACCATTCATTTCATCCAACCCTTCTCTGCACACCTGTGCTTCACTTGCACACCTGTGCTCACACACCTGGTGCCACCTGCACCCTCCTTCCTCCCAGGCTTCTTCATTCACTCAATACAATGCACAATCACAATTATTCACTCATCCACTGCTCCATACACTTTCACGCTCAATACAACTCACAATCACCTCACACTTTTCACAATACGCTGCTCCATACACTTTCAACTCTCCAAACCATTGCCTCAGGCACCCAGATTTTCCCACGCTCACACACACATCTTCCCCGAGCATTGCCTCTCAATTCCTCATTTCAACATGCTCACCAGCAAGAACTTCCATACCAATTCCTCATTCAATAAACCACAAACACACTGCATCATCTGATCTAACTACTCCCTTCTGAAACTCGCGCTTCCCCGTCGCCCCTTATACTATTGCGCTCCCTCGTCGTTATAATCCACTAATCTGCCACGTCCTCTACTACAGGTACAATGTCGCTACTTAACCCTACAGTTACCTATGGTCATCTCTCTAGATCCCTAATCCATTATCCAAACCCTCCCTCGGCGAGCTTGCACTGCCAAAACCCCATAACTAATGCTCATGTGCCCGGAGGATGTGAGGGATGGTGGATTTGCCATCCCTCTAGATCACCATCACCAATCAAATTTTTGCCCATCACACCAACCAAATTTGCCAATCATGCCAATCATCTTCGCCAATCAAATTTGCCAATCATCAATTTCCTACCCCTATTCGTCCAGTATCAGTGCATCGTTACATCATTCTCAAAGCCCGGCTTCGCAAAGCCGAGCAATGAATTTTTTTTCTTTTCTTCTTCATCCAACGAGTGGAATGCGAGTGGTTTGTTTCCTGCAGTTGGATCTGTCCGGCACTCGGTTCAGGGGAGGAGGTTTACTCGGCCCGAGATTCCAAGGTCCACCTCAGCGCGGAGCCTTTCGGTCTCCCGCCCGATGGCCCAATCTTGCCCGGCCGGAACGCCGCAACCACAAGGGGGCGCCGTGCCAGCCCTTCCTACCTTCCCTCAAACCAGGCCGGTCGCCTTGCCCGGCCAAGCCCGGACTCGAACGTGCGGGGCAGGCCCCGGCCCGGATCGTGCACGACGCTGCACCGATCCCCGCCAGCTCCCACAACAAACAAAGCGCACAGCGCACCGAGTGCCCGCGTCGGCTAAACGTCAGCCTAACCGCTATCCCGTTTATTGTCGATGCTCCCCGTACATACTCACACCACTCGTTCCTCTTCCTCCTCACACATCCAGGTGTCTCCATACTCTTCGTTATTGTACTTCCTCTTACACACCACCCAGGTACACTCATTCCGCTCACAGACTTCATTACACACCTGACCACCACGCACCTTGGCACACACTCGTCGTTCGCACACTTCATCAACACACCTCCTCGCGCCCACTCCTCGGTCACATCCTCTGTGACAACCAGGAGTGTGCACTCTTTTGCACCCCCAATCACGCGCTTTACCACCAACTCAGGTGTGCATTCCCACACGCGCTCAACCATTCCAGGTGTGAATTCTTCCATTCCAGGTGTGCATTCTTTCCCACCTGCCACACCCAACTCGTACTCCGTGTCACTCTCACCACCACACTCTGTCGTGCGTTCACTCTCACTCTCGACAGCACACTCACTCCTCGGCGCACACTTTTTCCTCACACATACCTCCGTTCCACACCTTTCTCACGGACCCTCTTCTGGTACATACTCCGTACCACTCACACACCTCACCAGCGGTCTTTCACGAACGCCTGGGTCTAACCCAACACCCAAGCTCACTGAATCTCCCCTCACACCATATACATTCCCGAGCATATCGCCACTCACCTCGGCACCTCTTCTTCGCTCCTCCTCCGCCACCTGCAAACTCTTTATTTGGTCAGTAAGCACATCATCACGCTGTGAGCACAGACCTTGCTCCGTACCTATTGCACCCGAGTCACAATATTTGTTCGCCTTCACCTATAGAGGGCGCCAGTTCACCTGGACGGTGTTACCCCAAGGGTTCTCCGACAGCCCCACCCTGTTCTCCCGAGCGTTGCACCGCGATTTGGCGGACGTGGAACTAAAAGGGGGATCGCTGTTGTTGCAATACATTGACGATTTGTTGATTTGTTCCCCCTCCAAGGAAGCTTGTGAGGAGGACTCTATGGCCCTGCTAAAGGCCTTGGTGGCCAAGGGCCACAAGGTGGGACGGACAAAGTTCCAATTTGTACGGAAGGTAGTAACCTACTTGGGTCATGCCATTTCGCACGGGAAACGAGAACTGCACACCGGACGGGTGACTGCTATCATGGAAATGCCGCGGCCGCGCACGCAACAGCAAATGCTGCGCTTCCTAGGTATGATGGGTTACTGCCGCTCTTGGATAATTGACTATGCGCCACTTGCTAAACCACTGTACGAAGCTACCAAAACAGAAGAACCGAATGAATTAGTTTGGACGGACGACTTGACGCGCTGTTTCGAGAGTCTGAAAAAGGCATTGGTTACGGAACCGACTTTAGGACTCCCAGATAATGCAAAACCATTCACCCTTTACACTCATGCAGTAGGGGGTTTTGCCCAGTCCGTATTGACACAGACTCATGGGGACAAGGAGCGACCGGTAGCATACTTCAGCAAAAAGATAGACCCGGTCGAGCAAGGGTTTCCGGTGTGCCTGCAAGCCATGGCAGCAGCTAGGTACGCAGTGGAGTGGAAAGGACGGCGGACATCGTAATGGGACACTCGGTAACGTTACGGGTGCCACATTGCGTCACTTCGCTGTTACTACAGTGGAAAACACAACACTTGTCTTCCACCAGATTAATGCAATACGAAACCGCACTGATCACGGCAGCCAACGTCACTGTTGAACGTTGCACTACACTCAATCCGGCCTCACTGATGCCCACCCCAGAGGAGGGTGAACCCCACATATGTGTCGATGTAGTGCAGCAAGTCTCCACGTTACGTCTGGATTTAAAGGACATTCCCCTCGACGACCCCGATTGTGTATATTATGTCGACGGATCAGCTAAACGTGGATGGGATGGCTCTTTGCTATCCGGGTATGCGGTGTGCACTGATAACGAGACAGTGGAAAGCGGACGCCTTCCACCCACCTTTTCTGCCCAGCAGGCGGAGCTGTGCGCCCTAACCAGAGCATGTGACTTGGTGGCAGACCTTGTCGTCAACATTTATACAGATTCAGCCTGCGCGCATGGGGTAGTCCACGACAAAGGGGCAATCTGGAAGATGCGAGGCTTCCTCACATCTGCAGGTTCGGTCATAAAGAATGGCGAATTGGTTGAAGGGCTACTCCGAAGCATTTTGCTTCCCCACGCTATCGCGGTGATTAAATGTCGCGGCCACCAAAAAGCGGACTCTGACGTTGCTCGGGGCAACGCCAGAGCGGACGCAGCGGCAGGAAAGGCAGCCAACCAACAGGTAGGACGGAACATGCCGATGGTAACGCGAGCGAAAGGGGCACTCGCACAGATTGCCAATGTACCAACCTCAGGGCCAACCACCACACCAACTAACGATGACGTTTTAAAACTTCAAAACGCAGCAACAGAAGCTGAACACGATGACTGGATAAAACGAGGGGCCACGCGCCCCAGACCAAATGAGATGTGGACCCTTTACGGAAAACCAATAGCACCCAAGGAACTACTGCCTTGGCTGGCACGTATGGCACATCAAAATGGCCATGTGTGCCAGAGGGGGGTGATGGAACAGATAAACTATACTTGGGCAGCGCCGGGACTGTCACAAATCGCATCAGATGTGTGCTCGTCATGCGTGGTTTGACAACAACACAATAAGGGTGCACCGCCGAGGCACCCACACAACGCGGGCCATCCTCAACCAATCGGGCCTTTCTTCCATATCCAGTTCGATTTTATAAACATGGAACCGAGTATGTCGTTCCGCTATGTTTTGGTAATCGTAGACAGGTTCACAAAATGGGTCGAGGCCTATCCATGCGTTAAGTCAGACGCCCTGACAGTAGCTAAGCGCCTCGTGCGGGATTTCATGTGCAGATTTGGCATTCCCCAGAAAATTTCTTCAGACCAAGGGGGCCACTTCATGGGAGAGGTGATTAAGGGTATCCTAAAGGCATTGGGCGTGAAACAATCCTTCCATTGCGTTTACCACCCGCAATCAGCGGGACTTGTGGAATGCACGGACGGGACCCTGAAACTCAAGTTAGCAAAGATCTGTGCAGATACAGGTTTGAAGTGGCCGGGAGCACTCCCGCTTGCGTTAATGAGTACTCGTTCCACCCCCTGTCGCACCACGGGTCTTTCCCCCCACGAGATATTGATGGGACGACCTATGAGTTTGCCTGTTTCGGCCCCGATGGACATGTCCAAACTTGATTTGCCTGTGATGGATGACATGCTGTTAAAGGTTTGCATAGGATTGTCCAACGTGGTGCGCAGCATCCACGCCCGAGTACGAGAGGCGTTGCCTGAACCAACAGGCCACGCCATCCACAACTTCCAAGCCGGCGATTACGTGCTCGTAAAGCACTTCACCCGCAAGAATGCCCCGGAACCAAGGTGGATGGGACCAATCCAGGTATTGCTGACTACACCAACTGCTGTCTTTTGTGAGGGCAAGACCTCCTGGATCCATACGCCACGCACTGTAAGTTGGCTGTAAAAGCACCAGACACTACACCACAGCAACCACAGTAATGATGGGTCTAATCACAGGTATGATGCTATTGATAGCGACAGCATCTAGAGGGAGCTCTGATTACAATAGGTGTGAAAACAAAACACGACACCTCACCGTAACATTGGGACAAAGGGTATCGTTACCATGTTTCGAGCAGAAAGCCCTGCACACAGATTGGGTAAGCATAAGATGGTTAGCACTGTCGGCAGGGCATGGACATATTGGCGTTGTATTACGAAAACAACGAGAGTTCCGGGAGGACGGGCAAGCTAGTGTCAAGACTTTGGCCCGACCAGGATACAAGTGGGGGACCCCTGATTTTAAGCTACAAACACGCACACGCCTAGAGAAAGGCATGACTATGCAGATTCGATGTGGTGTCTGGACCCCTGGCGTGGCTCGCGACAAAACCAAATACACACCATGCATCGAATACATACTCACGCCGCACCCCCAGGACAAGGCCCCAAAAAAGGGTGAAAACACATATTGGAAGGTAGCAAGAGAGGTGGCGACAATTCAGAATAGGACTCACTGCTGGTCATGCATGCACTTTCCCCAAGCAGGCACCACTGGAATACAAATGATAGTGCTACCCCTGTCCCTTAACGATCTCTGCTCACAACCTATCGACAGGGAAAACGAAGAAATCGCCGACAACGACCATGGTCTTGACCACCGAGGCCATCGACCTGAACGAGCCCCTCGATGAGGCTGATGTGACCAGCGCTTCTGAAGACTGTGTTGATTTATTTGTTAATTGTGATGATTTTGTTGTAAATCCCTTGCGGGAACTGGCTAATGCTTCTTATGTATTACAAGCTCACAGCTGCACACCTCCAACCGATCCAACTCTGGATCTGATTGCGACGCTGGGTCTGGCAGTCAAGGGACCCGACATGGATACTCTGGATCCCGAAGCTGATTATGCGTCCATGGAAGACTTCGACATAAAGGAAGTTTCTCTCTCCACTTTGAATACTTTGGATTTTAATGCCCTGTATCCTGACCAGGAACACATGACACAAGATACTGACAACATTATGTATTCCTCAGAACAGCAGCATATACAAGCTCTCATGAGCATGGACGTCGATTAACTTCGAAGATCCGCAAGGACCACGTCTGTGCGAGGACGGAGAGCCCTTCAATTGGGGGGGAATTTCAGCTGCACCTCTGCTGCTCCAAGGGTGGGTTGGGAAACCCTCCTGGCGACATCCCCAGCCGGACCAGGCGCCTTCGTTGTGGATCCGAAACGTTAATGGACCTTCATGTTCTGGACCTTCATGTTCCAAACACGCACAACATGACACACCTTCCAAGGGCATGCGTGGCGCTTTGTGTGCATGGCATCCCTTTGGGAGGCACCCATATCACACAATCCTCTTTCAATAAAGCCCGTTGTGGCCACACACACACCACCATTCTCTTTGCTTGCGAATAAAGCCTGATGTGGCACGTTGTCTCTTTGGATACGTTGCCTCTATGAGACAAGAGGAGGGATATGTCGGATACATGGTTTTATTATATACCCTTTTGGCTTGTAGGCTAATATAATCATTATTTGTATTTAATGAGAATGCTTGCTTCTCCACTGTGTTGGAATTAAGCCTGCTACATCTCACTAGCTTTCAATATGTTTTACGGTCCAACTGTGACAAGGAATGTAACCCAATTAAAGGACCGGTTAAACTCCCATGTGAGAACACAGCCCATACCTTCCGGCGGTCCTTGAAGTTTTCAGTTTGGCCAACTTCTGCTCCGGGAGATAAGGACTTGAAAGCCTCACTCCCTCGAAGTCAACATTCCTACAGGAAGGGGTCTCGGTGGGAGGGATTTCGCCCATTTTCCTTTGTCCGAGCTCACTTTCAGCGGAGACTTTTTTTCCTATATTTTACCTATATAAGCAAACCTTGGTTTGCCTGTTCTTGAGGAGGGTCAGCGACGCATGCTGTTCATTTGAGCTGTATATGCTAACTCTCCTCCGCAGCTGCGTATTTGGTTCTTCAATAAACTGCTTGTTACTCCTTATCCTCGTTGTGGAACCTGGTTCAATTCCCGACATATATATATTGTTGTGGATATGAGGATTGTGTTTTTTTTATTGTTTTATTGTGGACCCTCCTGCCCCCAGTCCGTGTATAAAGGTCAAAGGTCATTCCGTAGTTATTTCATAAACATCCACCAGCCAATCATAGATTTCCTCCTTGTTGGTAGTTATTTCCTTATTCTGTGTATTAGGCTAAGGATTTGGCTTCCATTAATTGACACTCCATTGCACCGAATTCAAATAGATAGATCCCCTTTCATTTTCGTTTAATAAAGCCTCAATTGCCAACTGCATTCACCGCGACTCCATTAGCCACGAGGTAGGCTTGGAGAAGAAGGGGGAGGAGCTGCCGAATCCTGGGCGTGCCCGCCCATCGTCATCAAGGGTGGAGCCAGAGGGCCCGTGCCGACCAATCAGGGCTGAGGCGAGCTGACCGATGGGCGTGTCCTGAGGGCCGGCGGCTTGATCGCCGGCGGGGTTATAAAAAGCGCACGCGGAAGCCTTTGAGAGAAGTGCGAAGGAGGGATGAGAAGGGAGGAATGAGAAGGAGTCGAAGGTGGTTGCAGTTGCAACAAGTGCACCAGAGACGGCAGAGGAGTCCAAGTCCAGAAGTGCGAAACCAGAAGTGCGCCAGAGACGGCAGAGGAGTCCAAGTCCAGAAGTGTGAAACCAGAAGTGCATCAGAGACGGCAGAGGAGTCCAAGTCCAGAAGTGTGAAAGGAGTTGCGCCAGGGATGGCAGATGAGCTTAGAGTCCACCACCGCCACCACCAGCTTGGAGTCCACCACCACCAGCTTTGAGACCACGCAGTTTCGACCCGCTGCGACGCGGGGGCCAGATTGCGGTGGCATTGGTGGCCGTCGAGGTCCCGCCCGACGTCCCGTGCAGGATCAAGCTCCAGCTCCGGTTCCCATTGGACCTTCCTCTTCTACCAGTCCTTCCATTCCTGCCTGCCATTTCCCCATTCATGTGAGTTTGATTGTCGTCCGTTTTGTGTGTCTTGTCCTGGGTTAATTAAGACTGTAGGTAAGCTAGCATTGCACTGTGTCTCCTTGATTTCTTCTGTAAATTATTTTATTATCTTTCCTTCTTCCTTGGTTTCTTTGGTCCTGTACATAGTAATAAATTATATTCGTATTGCAAACCCTTTTTGTCTTCTTCTTCTTCTTCTTCTTCTTTTTCACATCCGTGTCGTCTTTGTCTTTTCCTCATTGAATATCTGTGGCACGATTTGGCCAACGTTTAAGGAATCGTGTCTTAGTCATTGTTAACGGTTCGGGCCGCGGCGCCATCCGCTCGGCAAATTAACATCTTATCCGCGGTCCGTAACAATTGGTGCCAGGAGTGGGATTCGAGTCCCGAAGCAAATTTTTTATAACATAAAAAAAAAAATTTGGTCAAAATTTGGAGCGGCCGAAATTTTGTTATAACATCCCAAAGTGAAAATCGTGCCATGGATAGTCAAGGCGGCGGGATGCCGGTGGGGGAACTAGAAGAGGGGTTAGGGGTAACCCAGGACCAGAGGGAGGAAATGGAGGAGAGCAATGGTGAGGTGGTTGAGGAGGTGTCAGGTGCACAAAATGGCGCCCTCGCGCACGTGGTTACAGCGGCACCAAATTTAGCGGCGCCCGTGACCGTAGCCGCACCGGTGGATTTGAACCTTTTTATGATGCAAATGGAGGCCCTTATGGCCAAGAATAGTGAGCAATTGGGAAACCAAATCGTAGGGTTGGAAAGCAGAATGAGGGACGAAGCGAGGGGTACTAGTGAGCAATTAAGAGACGGGTTAAACAATATGGACAATAAATTGGAGGGGTTAGACAATAAATTTGCGGGGTTAGACAATAAATTTGAGGGGTTAGACAACGGGATTAAAGAGGTGAAGAATGGGTTAACGGGACTAGAAGATAAGATGGAAGGCAAATTGCGGGAAATAGCGGAGCAATCCGCCCGGGAAATCAAACAGATGGGGAACCAGATAGAGCAGGCGAAAGTCAGGTTAGAAGGTAAATTGGATGCTCAGAGGGATGAATTAGAACAAATGAGGGTGGCATCTACTAAAGAGATGGGAGAAATGGGAGAGGAGATCAGACGAGGTGTAAGCGAGGAGGTCTCGTGGGTACGCAAGGAGGTAAAGCAAGGTGAGAAGCGTATGGAGAAAGAGGTGAGGAATAATACGGCTAGGTTACAAGGGGGCATAGAGGGTCTGACGAGGGGAGTAGAACAGCTGACAGTGGGACAAAAGGAACTCGTGGACCAAGTGGAAAAGAACACTGCAATAATCGGGGGGTTAAAAGCGACACAAAAAGACATCAAGAACGAATTGATAGCGACAAAGAGGGAATGTCAGATGGTACGTGAGGGACTCACAACGAGGTTGGACGAGGTGACGGAGGCAATGGAGACGAAGTACCGGGAGGTAAGGACGCACATAGAAACGGTCAAGGTGGCCTTAGAGGACGAAATTTAGGAGATGCACCGGGAAATAAAAGAGGTGAAGCAAAAGTTAGAGGAAGTGGAAGAGGGGGTGAGTGAAATTAAGAAGAGACGGAGGAAAACTAAGAGAGAAATACAGGAGGAGGTGATGGAGTATGTACAAGGTCGGTGCTCAAATCGTGATGGTGTGCTCGCTAACCAAATAAAGAGTTTGCAGGTGGCGAAGGAGGTGCGGAGACGGGGTGCCAAGGTGAGTGGCGATATACGCGGAAATGTATATGGTGTGAGGGGAGCTTCAGTCGGCTTGGGGGTTGGTTTGGACCCGGGTGTTCGTGAGAGGCCATTGGTGAAGTGTGCGACAGGTACGGTGTGCGAAGGAGGAGGTGTGCGAGAATGTCCGACTATGGGGTGTGTGAGGAAAAAGTGCACGCCAAGGAGTGAGTGTGCTGTCGAGAGTGAGTTGGTCGTAGCGCGTGTGCGAGGGGGCACATGGAAGCGCGTAGTGGGGAGTGTTACGGAGGGTGTAACGAGAGAGTGCACACCTGTGGTGAGTGTTACGGAGGGTGTAACGGGAGAGTGTGCGCAGGAGGATGCGCGGGAAAGGTGTGTAACGGACGGGTGCATGAGTACAGAGTGCGCTGTCAAGAGTGAGGGTGAATGCGCGACCGAGTGTGGAGGTGAGAGTAGTGAGAGTGACACGGAGCGTGAGTTGGTTGTGGCAGGTGAGAGAGGATGTACACCTGGAATGGAAGGAAGCACACATGAGATGGTCGAACGCGTATGGGAATGCACGCTGGAGTTGGTAGTGAGGCACGTAGTTGGGTGTGCAAGTGAGAGCACACCTGTGGTTGTCACAGAGGAGGTGACAGAGGAGGGGGCGCGAAGAGGTGTGTTGGTGAGGTGTGCGAACGACGAGTGTGTGCAAAGGTGCGTGGTGGTCAGGTGTGTGACAAAGTCTGTAAGCGGATTTGAGTGTACCTGTGTGTGTAAGAGAAGGTGCAATGATAAATAGCAGGGGAACGGCTGGATGTATGAGCAAGGAAAGGGCTGCGGGGTGTGAGCATGCGAGTGGAGCATCGACGCTAACCGGGTTAGTGGTTAGAACGACGTTTAGCCGAATCGGGCCCTCGGTGCGTGCCGGGCAGCTTTGCATGCCGCTGGGATCCGCGGGGATCGTGACCGCGGCGGTTTCGAAAGAACCGCCTTGCGGGATCCACGCCGGGCCGCGCTCTGACTGGCCGCGTCTGTGCTCCGCTATGCGGAGCGGGCAGCCCGGTAGGAAGGGTCGTCATGGCGACCCCTTTTTGTTGACGCGTTCCGGCAGGGCGAAATCGGGCCATTGGACGGCTCTGTGCCGAGATGGTGCGTGGGATCTCGGCCCGGGTAAACCTCCTTCCCTGCACCGAGTGCCGGACAGATCCAGCCGCCGGCACCAAGCAACCCGCATTCATTGCTCGGCTTTACGAAGCCGAGCTTTGGAAATGAATTGGCGCACCGAGAGGCTCTAGAGAAGTAGACTGATGAGGATAGTGTTTTTGACCCGAAATTGAAAAGCAAAAATTTGATGATTGGCAAAGGATTGGCAGATTGATGATTGGCGGACGATTGGTAGTGATTGGAAAATTTTTAATTAGCTGGAATTTGGTGTGCAAAATTGGTAGTGGAAGATGCCCGATGTGGTGGGATGGCAACTCTGCCATCTCTCACAGTGGGGGCAAAGGAGCAATAGATTTATGGGGTTTATGGCAGTGAAAACTAGCCCAGGAGGGTTAGGATATAGTGTGTAGGGACCTAGAGATTGACAATAGGTAACGGTAACGTTTAGGTAGTGACAATGATACTTGTAGTGGGGACGCAGGTAGATTAGATTGGTTTATAATGACGAGGGAGCGCAATAAAGTAAGGGACGACTGGGAAGCGCGAGTTTCAGAGGGGAGTAGTTAGAGGAGATGATGCCGTGTGTGTGAGGATCGAAAGTGTATTGAGCAGGGTATGAGTAAATAATTGTGATTGTGAGTTGTATTGAGATTGCACAGGTGTGCAACTGAACAGGTGTATGGAGCAGTGTATGACTGAGTAGTGGTGATTGCGTGTTGTGTTGACCAAATGGTCCAGGAAGGAAGGAGGGTGCAGGTGGCACCAGAGGTGATTGCACAGGTGCGCATCTGAACAGGTGAATGGAGAACAGGTGTATGGAATAAATGGTCTGGAGTATATGGAGTATTGGAATGGTTGGTCGTGGAGTGAGTATGGTGGAAACTGGAGTGGAGTGGATGGTGCGAAGGTGTGAATGGGGGAAGGATGGACCCCCATCACGAATACCCGGGGAGGGTAGTGTAAGTGTTAGGTAGAGGGTACAGGTAAATTGTGGTTGGATATTGGCATCTGTGGTGCATGTGGAAGAATGGTACTTGGATGGGTGCATTAGTGTTGTGGAAATGGCTGGGCATGTAGCCTGTTAGTGTGTGTAGTTGGTTGACACTCCGCCACTGTTAGGATGTCGGCCAGGTGAGGCCGCAGGTGGGCTCTGGGAGCCGGTAGTTGTTGTGGATGGGGCCCGAGGATCCGGAGGACCGACCCGGGTAGCCCAGTGCCAGAGGGCACCAAGGGGTGACAGAGCCAGGAGGGGCCTTCCCCAATAAGATAGGTTAGGGTGAGGAGCTAGGTAAGCTCGGGTGGCAACTGCAGTGGTGGAGGTGTGCAGGTGGGTAGGCCTGCTGGGAGAACTACACGCCCCAGTCCTGAAATTGTGCAAGGGCACAGGGAGTTGCATCGGGGGAGTGAGACCCCAAATTGAGGAAGCACCACAGTTTGGTCAATGGGAATTTGGTTCTTCAAACCGCATAGAGTAAGATGGCCAATGGTTTGACAGGGAAAGACCCCGGGTAGTGTAAAGTGTGTTAATGTCATTTAGAGGATAGTTAGGATTAAGAATCTCCTTGCACCATCTGCATCCACTCACCTGGGATGACGTACCTCCACACCATGCCATGGTTGTTTTTATTATTTTATTGTGCAAATGTTTTGGATTGTGAGACGCATCATGACGTGGGTGTGACATTGTGCTTTGTGTTCCACCTCTCCCTCCTTATGAGGATTGATGATGAATTGGGTGATGGCAAATTTGGTTAGAGGGATTGTGGGGACGAATTTGGTGTAGGAGAAATATGGGGGAGACGTGACAGTAGTGACGAATTTGTAAAGGTGTACATTGTTGTAAATATGGGGTAAGGGCAAGGGTATCGTAGGTGACAGGGGGGGGGGGGGGGAGTGACGTACGGTAGGGACGAGCTTTTCTCCGCTCCGTCTCCATACGCACCTTGCCTTGCATTGTCTTTATTGATGTGTACCCTTGTGACCTTACCCCTCGCTCATCTGTCTTTCCCCCCCCCTTGTCTCCCACATGAGGACTGTGCGCCACTGGGCGCCGAGGGGAGCATGCGTGAGTCCGCCATTGGGTGCCCGAAGCTCTCGCAACCACAGCTGTCTGCATCGATGCACCACCTTATGGACCACATCTCTGTGGCTGAGCACCACTTATGGACCCCATGGGTTGGGGCATGGCCCCTCTGCTGGAACCGGCCATGAAGGCCCGAGATCTTGCTGGCGGACCTTGGTCACAGGGCACCTATGCCCCACAGGTGAACCACACAATAGTCGGCCCTGTGGGCCATAAATAAATGAAGATGGACACGTTTGTGCACTTTTATTGCAAATAGGCCGCCAGCAAAGAAGATGACAACATCAGGAAAATAACAATAGCCAGCAGAGGGAGCCGAAGAGGAAGACCAGCACCAGGGTTTGTTTGGTTATTTTTATTATTGAACTGCAATGACTGTGCACCGATTGGTGCTTGATGGTGTATTGGTGCGTTTTTGGTGCTTCCTGGTGCGTCGATGCAGAGCCGACTGTTTCCCCCCCAAAAGAACAATCACAGGTCCTGGGTTGCGTATTGTAAATAAAGTAGAGTCATTGTAAATAATGCGCCCCCACCGTAAATGTATAGTTTGAAGACCATTCCGCAATTCGGTTAGCTGTGGGCGTGAGTCTGTTAGGTAGGGTGCAATGGAGCAGCGGGACATATTTATTTATGTTTTAAAACTGTCACACTCAGGGTCAGGTTAAATGTAGAGGGAACTACACCTACGTGCCACACTAAAAGTAATGGTAAGAAGCCCGGGACGTGCCTAAGAGGAGGAGGGTGCAGTGTTGTGGATATGAGGATTGTGTTTTTTAAATTGTTTTATTGTGGACCCTCCTGCCTCCAGTCCATGTATAAAGGTCAAAGGTCGTTCCATAGTTATTTCATAAACATCCACCAGCCAATCATAGATTTCCTCCTTGTTGGTAGTTATTTCCTTATTCTGTGTATTAGGTTAAGGATTTGTCTTCCATTAATTGACACTCCATTGCACCGAATTCAAATAGATAGATCCCCTTTCATTTTGGTTTAATAAAGCCTCAATTGCCAACTGCATTCACCGCGACTCCATTAGCCACGAGGTAGGCTTGGAGAAGAAGGGGGAGGAGCTGCCGAATCCTGGGTGTGCCCGCCCATCGTCATCAAGGGTGGAGCCAGAGGGCCCGTGCCGACCAATCAGGGCCGAGGCGAGCTGACCGATGGGCGTGTCCTGAGGGCCGGCGGCTTGATCGCCAGCGGGGTTATAAAAAGCACACGCGGAAGCCTTTGAGAGAAGTGCGAAGGAGGGATGAGAAGGGAGGAATGAGAAGGAGTTGAAGGTGGTTGCAGTTGCAACAAGTGCGCCAGAGACGGCAGAGGAGTCCAAGTCCAGAAGTGCGAAACCAGAAGTGCGTCAGAGAGGGCAGAGGATTTCAAGTCCAGAAGTGCGAAAGGAGTTGCGCCAGGGACGGCAGATGAGCTTAGAGTCCACCACCACCACCACCGGCTTGGAGTCCACCACCACCAGCTTTGAGACCTTGCAGTTTCGACCCACTGCGACACGGGGGCCAGATTGCGGTGGCATCGGTGGCTGTCGAGGTCCCGCCCTACGTCCCGTGCAGGATCAAGCTCCAGCTCCGGTTCCCGTTGGACCTTCCTCTCCTACCAGTCCTTCCATTCCTGCCTGCCATTTCCCCATTCGTGTGAGTTTGATTGTCGTCCGTTTTGTGTGTCTTGTCCTGGGTTAATTAAGACTGTAGGTAAGCTAGCATTGCACTGTGTCTCCTTGATTTCTTCTGTAAATTATTTTATTATCTTTCCTTCTTCCTTGGGTTCTTTGGTCCTGTACATAGTAAAAAATTATGTTCGTATTGCAAACCCTTTTTGTTCTCTTCTTCTTCTTCTTCTTCTTCACATCCGTGTCGTCTTTGTCTTTTCCTCATTGAATATCTGTGGCACGATTTGGCCAACATTTAAGGAATTGGGTCTTAGTCATTGTTAACGGTTCGGGCCGCGGCGCCATCCGCTCGGCAAATTAACATCTTATCCGCGGTCCGTAACAATATATACTGAAACGCAAAATAAACTTACCACCTTTGAAACCTTTAAATATCAACAATAACACTGCGTGTAGTAAATGTGTGAACTTATTTGTGGACAATAGTGTCCTCACTGTCAGACAAAACGGTCACGGATGGTCACTTGAACCTTCAATGGTCACTTCATAGCACAGCTGTTGAACAGCCGTTTTGACTGTCAGTGATTAGCCAAGGGGTACAGGGTGATGTTAATGAGCTGCACGTGATGTCTTGATATTGGCTTTAGAAAGGCCAGTGCAAAATGGGCATTTCAATCAACATGCCACGATTGTCAAGGGATCAACGGCAGCGTGCCCTGGGCATGCTGCAAGGCGGACTGAGCTACCGTGAGGTGGCACGTCGCCTTGGCTGTTCACACCAGACGATATCGGCCCTGGTGGACAGAGACACCCTCCACAACTCTGCAGATGACAGACCTCGATCAGGGAGGCCAAGAGTCACCACTGCAAGGCAGGACAGGCAGATGGTCCGAAGTCACCTGCAGGATCGATTCTGTCCAGCATCCCGCACTGCGGCAGAAACTCCGGGGCGTGCAAACCCACGGATCTCCAATAATACTGCACGAAGACGACTGCATGACTATGGTCTGACTGCCAGAAGACCATACAGAGGCCACTTGTTTGAAATGTAATAAAATTGTAACAGTTCAAAATAAAACAAACCAACAATTGCTAATTGAAACATTGGCATTTTATTGATGACATGTCAAGTTTTTGACCAAGATACACCATCTCATCAGTTTGTTCTACAGTACAGAACAGCACAGGGTGCAATGTCAGTCCCCTTTCAATAGCGTGTGTGGCCACCATTGTTTTGGATACAGGCAGTTGCATCGTCGGCGTATACTGCCTACCAGTCTTTGGATGGATTGCTGCTGGATTCTGTCCCACTCAGTCCTCAATGTCTGAAGCAGCTCTGCCCGTGTCCTGGCCCTGCCAACTACGCATCTCCCAAGCTCATCCCACAGGTGCTCTATGGGATTCAGGTCAGGGGAGAGCGCAGGCCACTGCATGGTGATGATGTTCTCGCCTTGGAGAAATGCAGTGGTAAAGCGAGCAGCATGGGGACGAGCGTTGTCATGCTGAAAGGTTCTCAGTTCTGGGTGGTCTAGCAGGAATGGCAGCAGATGAGGTCGCAGGATGTTATCCACATACCGCTGGGCATTAAGATTCCCATCCACAACCACCAGTGGCGCCCTGTACCAACCTGATATGGCGGCCCACACCATCACACTTGGGGCACCCCACCTTTTGGCTTGACGCACGCAACAATCAGCATATCGCTCGCCAGTTCTTCTCCAGACACGCTCACGCCCATCAGGACTGTCCACACAGAACCTTGACTCATCGCTGAAAGCGACCTCGTTCCACTGCGCCAAGGTCCACCGGTGATGCTGCTAGCACCATCTCTGTCGGTTGTGGCGATGGGCAGCCGTCATCACGGGGCCTCTGTATGGTCTTCTGGCAGTCAGACCATAGTCATGCAGTCGTCTTCGTGCAGTATCATTGGAGATCCATGGGTTTGCATGCCCCGGAGTTTCTGCCGCAGTGCGGGATGCTGGACGGAATCGATCCCGCAGGTGACTTCGGACCATCTGCCTGTCCTGCCTTGCAGTGGTGACTCTTGGCCTCCCTGATCGAGGTCTGTCATCTGCAGAGTTGTGGAGGGTGTCTCTGTCCACCAGGGCCGATATCGTCTGGTGTGAACAGCCAAGGCGACGTGCCACCTCACGGTAGCTCAGTCCACCTTGCAGCATGCCCAGGGCACGCTGCTGTTGATCCCTTGACAATCGTGGCATGTTGATTGAAATGCCCATTTTGCACTGGCCTTTTTAAAGCCAATATCAAGACATCACGGGCAGCTCATTAAAATCATCCCGTACCCCTTGGCTAATCACTGACAGTCAAAACGGCTGTTCAACAGCTGTGCTATGAAGTGACCATTGAAGGTTCAAGTGACCATCCGTGACCGTTTTGTCTGACAGTGAGGACACTATTGTCCACAAATAAGTTCACACATTTACTACACGCAGTGTTATTGTTGATATTTAAAGGTTTCAAAGGTGGTAAGTTTCTTTTGCGTTTCAGTATATATATACAGTCATCCCTCGCTATATCGCGGTTCACTTTTCGCGGCTTCGGTACATCGCGGGTTTTTCTCGCTAGTATATGTAAAATTATATCGCGGATTTTTCGCTATATCGCGGGATTTTGCGGTATAAATGTATTTTTATATACTATTATTTTAAATATTTTTGTGGTAAAATAAGCATTTTCTAGCCTAAAAAATTAAAAAACGTAAAAAAATAAGAAAAATACAGCAATTAAAACATATTACAAGAAATAAAATACTGTACATAGTGTACAGTAGAAGAGTAGACAAAGAGAAAAAGAGTCGTGCGTATGGAAAACGCAGATGCGGCAGCTTCCACTTCCGCTAGTTACCCACGTAATGGGTAACTGTAATGCTCTTTCTGGCTGTGCAGTACATTCATCATCGTCATCACCTTCATCGTCATCAGTACTGCACAGCTAATTCATCATCATCTTCATCACGCAAGTTGTAGTATTGAAGAGCCGGGGCTCTTGCCTGATACGGACGAAATGACGGGCAAGACACAAACTCGTCCGAGAAGATATTTATTCTCAAAACCAACTCGGGAAACTGAAAAGCCCGTTTATCGGGCTTGCATTATAAAGCACAACCAGGAACCGAAACCGAAAGCCACGCCTCTCAAGCGTGGCGTGCTTCGGTGGTCACGTGATCAACAGGTGTAGCTGATTATACCCGCACGCGGGGCACGGTCACGTGACCCAGCCACTCTGGCGCCGGGGATCCCCGCCGGTGACGTCCACCGGCTGGAGCAAGGAGATTCTAATGCTGGTCTTGCTTGGGGAACCCATGGGTCGCTACAGTATCTTCAATGGTGAGTACCCATTAGAATTTTATATGTTGTTAAAATTACGTATGTTTAAGAGTGTAAAAAGTGTTTAAGAGTATAGGAAGTGTTTATAAGAGTGTGAGAAAGGTTAATAAGAGTGTGGGGAGGGTCATAAAGCTTTAAAAATATATATAAATAATAAAATAAAAATATGGTCGCTACTTCGCGGATTTTCGTCTATCTATCTATCTCTACATATATATATATATATATATATATATATATATATATATAGATATATATATATATAGATATATATATAGATAGATATATATATATATAGAATATATATAATATATATATATAATATATATATATATATATATATATATAAATATATATATATATATATATATACACACACACATATATATATATTTATATATATATATATATATATATATATATATACATATATATATATATATATATATATATATATATATATATATATATACACACACATATAAATATATATATATATATATATATATATATATATATACACACACATATAAGTATATAATATATATATATATATATATATATATATATATATATTATATATATATTATATATATATATATATATATATATATATATATCTTTATATATATATATATATATATATATATATATATATATATATATATATATATATATATATAACACACCACATATATATATATATATATATATATATATATATATATATATAATATATTATATATATATGGTACGGTTTTGAGATTCACTAAGTTCGCTAGTGACCCCCGTTCGCCAGCGTTTGCTCCAGACCTCAAAGCAGCTCGGATCCTTCTCGACCTCACTCGCTCCGCCTCCTTGTTCCACTTCTTCTTCCTCTTCTTCTTCATCCTGTCCTCGATCCGGTTTCCGGTTTCTTTTTAAAACATTAATTTTTTTTACCTTTTGAAAACAGTTATCTTCAATTCACTTAAACGATAACAATAAAATAGTACATGGAACCAAAAATGTTTACAATAGATGAGAACCACAACAACGGAAGTGACGAATCCGTAACACAAACCCCTGAAAGTTTGATGAAGATCCGGTTCAGCCATCTCTGAGAAAAATGGCGACACACACACACACACACACACACAGCACACAAACACACAGCTCTCTTATAGTATAGATTATGCAATGTTCCTTTCCATGTTTAATTGAAGATTACAAAGAAAACTACAATTGGAAAGTATGAATCTATAGTTTATAATTGTGAAACTTATCACCGTTCATCCCAAAAAAGCTTGCTAATAGAAAGTTGGTTTATGGAGCCCGTACCCTCCACCCCACCTTCCACATACATACTGTACTTTGGAAATTAGTATCCGCAATTTCCTACCACATTGTCAGAACACTCTCTGTAATTATTAAAGCTTGAAGTAACGAAAAACCCAAATGACAATGTTAATTATGTATCAGTCAGCTCTATACCTTGTATTAATGGAATTTCCCGAGTTCTGCCTTGTGGATGTTTGCATTATACAAAAAAAAAGGTTTTTGTTTGCAAAAAAAAAGGTAATCCGATTTCAAGGGGTTAATATGCAAAGGTTATTTATTTTGACAATTTACATGTGGTTTACTAATTAAGAGGAGATCCTCAGCTTTCCATTGATACCTTCCATGCATCATTGCTGTCACACATGACCGAGTACATGTTCATTGAAAATGACAAGTTCAAATCGCATTTTTACAAGTTTGGCTAATCGATGCAAGTCAGGATAATTGGTGCAAAATGGACGTCAGATGTGAACTTTTCTCAGGAATGATTGGCCTTTATGCACCCACACCTTCAACATGTCCACCTCCCCTTTCAACACAAAGCTCACAGCGGCGGAGCATGCCCCGAACTGCTCGTCTCACCATAGCCGGGTGTTACGGATTCGTCACTTCCGTCTTTGTGGTTTTCATCCACTGGAAGCATTTTTAGTTTCATATACTATTATTGTTACAGTTTGAGTGTGAAATGGAGATAACTGTCTTCAAAGGTAAAAATTCGTGTTTCAAAAGAAAAACGAAATGGATCGGGAGAAACCGGAAGCAGAAGAAGAAGAGGCTGCAGCTGATCGAGTGAGATCGGGAAAAGAAGGCCTATCTGCTTCGAGGTGTCGAGCGGACGCTGTTGGACATTGGTCACGAACGAATATTGATTTCCCCGGGAAAGGGATTCCTGTGACAGTGTCGTTATTGCTGTGCAAATAAACCTGCGAGAGGGGTTTTGCTGTTGGTTCCGAAAGTGAATCATCTCTGGAGAGCAGGTACGCCTACATTATGGGCCCGTCTGCCATTTCACCTCGCACCAGCCGTTAGCCTGGTTCTCATGTGTGTCATGGATTTCGCTTGGGAATTCGCGGTTCTCCTCTTGGGAGCCGCTGCTCGTTCATGTCAGTGTCATTGTCTGGTGAACCGAAGGTATGAATTCCCAGTCACCTTTTGGGTGAACTTTTACCTGACCGACGTCGGCCCGACCTCACCCAGCGGCTCTTCTGCAGCGTCGACTGTCAGCCGTCCTGGGTTCAGGTCTCAGTACGACCTTTTTTCTTGTGATCACCGGAGCGTGGATCGACTTTGGCCTGGTGTCGTGACAGTGACTTTGGGGGTGTTACAGTTCACTCACGTGCTCCAGAGTTTGATTGGTAAAGCCATTACAGAGGAAGAGGCTATGAAGGTACCTGTTGGTTACTTCATGAAAGGGAAAAATGATGAAAAGGGGAAACTCATGAAAGGGGAAACTCATGAGAAAATGGAGACCACCGGAGGTGCCAGCAAATGACGAGTGGAAAGTTCATTACCAAATTGTGGTGCCACAGCCGTACCGGAAGGAGATATTGAGTTTGGTGCATGAGACACCTTTGGCCGGGCACCTTGGAGTGAACAAGACATGTGACAGAATTTTGGTACATTTTTTCTGGCCAGGATTGCGACGTGATGTGGCGGAGTTCTGTAAGTCTTGCCATTCTTGCCAGCTGGTGGGAAAACCTAATCAGAAAGTCCCGTCTGCACCTTTAAAACCAATTCCAGCTTTTGAAGAGCCATTCAGCTGAGTCATTATTGACTGTGTAGGCCCTTTACCTAAAACTAAGGCTGGACATCAGTATTTGCTGACCATCATGTGTGCTTCCACGAGGTTCCCAGAAGCAGTGCCTCTTAGAAAAATTACTGAGGCAGTTATTGCGAAGGCCTTGATTAAATTTTTCACTTTGGTTGGCCTCCCGAAGGTCATCCAGTCTGATCAGGGTTCCAATTTCATGTCGACGCTTTTTCAGCAAGTAGTACACCTGTTGGGAGTGGAGCAAGTAAGATCAAGTACTTACCATCCCGAGAGCCAAGGGGCCATGGAAAGGTTTCACCAGACATTGAAGAATATGATCAGAACGTACTGTTTTGAATGTGACAAGGATTGGGATGAGGGAATACCCTTATTGTTGTTTGCTACGAGGGAGTTTGTTCAGGATTCCTTGGGATTCAGTCCTTTTGAACTTGTGTTTGGACATGCAGTTCGAGGACCGGTGAAATTGGTGAAAGAACAGTGGTTACAGGAGGAGTCACAGTCAACAGTGGTGGAACATGTGTCAATGGTTAGGCACAGATTGGGAAAGGCTTGTGAAGTTGCGAGAGGAAACTTGAAAGTGACACAGGATAAAATGAAAGTGAGACATGACAAGAAATCTCAGATAAGAAATTTCAGTCCTGAGGACCGAGTGTTAGTGTTGCTTCCTGTTCCAGGTCAGCCACAACAGGCTTGATATTTTGGTCCCTATGCAATCGAAAGGAGGGTTAATGAAACAGATTACGTGGTGACAACTCCCGACCGACGGAAAAGCGGCAGCTGTGTCATGTCAACCGACTGAAGAAATATTATGAGAGGAAGCCTGTGGAGAAAATGGTTCCTGTCTCACCTGTCGTGCCTGTAGTCGGGGTGCAAGAGAATCCAGAGGTTGAGGCCGATGTGAAGTTTGATAACTTTGATGACCAGGCTTGTCCCAGATTGACGAACACGGAAGTGTTGAATAATTTAGATGAGAAATTCGGTCATTTGACGAGGGAACAACAAGGACAACTGTCCAGCCTAATTTTTGAGTTTGCACATTTGTTCACACATGTACCTGGTCGTACTGACTTGGTGTATCATGATATTGAGGTAGGGGAAGCCACTCCTGTGGAACAACACCCCTATCGGATGAACCCTGTGGAGATGGAGTATCTTCGGAAGGAGGTTCAGTATATGTTGGAGAATGACATCATCGAACCAAGCAGCAGTGAATGGAGCTCACCATGTGTGTTAGTTCCAAAACCCGATGGCAGTTTTCGCTGTTGTACGGATTTAAAACGGGTTAATGCAGTGACCAAGACCGACTCATATCCCATCCCGAGGATTGATGACTGTGTTGATAAAATAGGCCCGGCTAAATTTGTAACTAAATTTGATTTGCTGAAAGGGTATTGGCAGATTCCTCTTACTGATTGAGCCAAGGAAATCTCGGCTTTAGTCACACCAAATGGGTTGTATCAGTACAAGGTTCTTCCCTTTGGATTGAAAAACGGGCCTGCTACATTTCAACGGCTGATTAATAAGCTTATTGCAGACCTGGAGGGGGTGGAGGCTTATCTGGATGATGTCATCATCCACATCATGACCATGGAAGATCATCTTAAACAAATTCATGCATTTTTCAAGAAACTGACAGAGGCAGGGTTGACCATCAACTTATCTAAGAGTGAGTTTGTAAAAGCACAGCTGGTGTTCCTAGGCCATGTAGTATGTCAGGGTCAGGTGCAACCGGTGACAGCCAAGATAGAAGCCATTGATCGCTTCCAAGTTCCAAAAGGGAAGAAGGAGCTTATGAGATTCTTGGGTATGGCTGATTGGTACCGGCGATTCTGCAGGAATTTTTCTGATGTGGTAGCCCCTTTAACGATTTTGTTGGGGAAAGAGACCAAGTTTGTTTGGGATGACAAATGCCAGGCTGCCTTTGCCCACGTCAAAGCGATATTAATGAACTCTCCTGTCCTAGCAGCCCCGGATTTTCAAGAACCTTTCAAGTTGGCCATTGATGCAAGTGATGTGGGGGCTGGGGCAGTTCTATTACAGGAAGATGGTGATGGCGTGGATCACCCGGTGTGCTACTATTCCAAAAAGTTTAACAAACATCAAGCAAATTATGCCACTGTGGAAAAAGAGACCCTTGCTCTCCTGCTGGTGCTTCAGCATTATGAGGTGTATCTGGGAACTACTACCTTTCCTATAAAAGTCTTCACTGATCACAACCCCTTAACCTTCATTCAAAAAATGAAAAATAAAAATCAGAGGTTCATGAGATGGAGTTTGTCTTTGCAGGAGTTCAACTTGGAAATTGAGCATGTAAAGGGCAGGGACAATGTCATTGCCGATGCTTTAGCCAGAGTGAACTAACTTTGAAATTCCTGTAGGTTGTTTGGAAGTTTTGTTGCTTTCTTCTGGGGAAAATTAGTTATTGTTGCTCATGTGAGTTGATCAGCCATAGGTTGATTGGTAGTTTTGGGTGTGAGTTTTAGTTTTGTTTGTTAAAGAAGGTTTTTGCATGAAAAGAAAGTTTTCACTATGTTCAAACTTTCTTTCTTGAGGGTGGGGAGTGTTACGGATTCATCACTTCCGGCTTTGTGGTTTTCATCCACTGGAAGCATTTTTAGTTTCATATACTATTATTGTTACGGTTTGAGTGTGAAATGGAGATAACTGCCTTCAAAGGTAAAAATTAGTGTTTCAAAAGAAAAACGAAATGGATCGAGAGAAACCGGAAGAGGAAGAAGAAGAGGCTGGAGCTGATCGAGTGAGATCAGGAAAAGAAGGCCTATCTGCTTCGAGGTGTCGAGCGGACGCTGTTGGACATTGGTCATGAACGAATATTGATTTCCCCGGGAAAGGGATTCCTGTGACAGTGTCGTTATTGCTGTGGCAAATAAACCTGCGAGACGGGTTTTGCTGTTGGTTCCGAAAGTGAATCATCTCTGGAGAGCAGGTACGCCTACATTACGGGCCCGTCTGCCGTTTCGCACCAGCCATTTCACCTCGCACCAGCCGTTAGCCTGGTTCTCATGTGTGTCGTGGATTTTGCTTGGGAATTCGCGGTTCTCCACTTGGGAGCCACTGCTCGTTCATGTCAGCGTCATTGTCTGGTGAACCGAAGGTGTGAATTCCCAGTCACCTTTTGGGTGAACTTTTACCTAACCGACGTCGGCCCCACCTCACCCAGCGGCTCTTCTGCAGCGTCGACTGTCAGCCGTCCTGGGTTCAGGTCTCAGTATGACCTTTTTTCTTGTGATCAACGGAGCGTGGATCGACTTTGGCCTGGTGTCATGACAGTGACTTTGGGGATGTTACAGTTCGCTCATGTGGAGTACCGTGAGTTATCGAGTTAAGAAACTGGTGGTACCATCATAGGAATTATATGGTGTTTGCTGTGCAATTGAGGTTTTCTTGTACTTGCGCAAGTTGTTATTATTGTGCGATATTAATACAATACTTTGGTTTTGTAACAATTGATTGGTGTGGTTTCACCATTGGTCATTAGCGCACATAATAGCGCATCTTTCTGTCGTGACTCCTTTCGGGGCTCGGAGGTACACCGTGACCGGGGTTTGGGGAGGAGCACGTAACACCGGGTCATTGCGCAAAGCATCCACTTCATGTCGAATATGGCCCTGCAATTCATCAAGATCACGGGGAGGAGTTACGAAAACCTTGGTCTTTAAATGTCCCCAAAGGAAATAATCACATGGTGTGAGGTCAGGTGATCTTGGCGGCAATTCCACTGCATGGTTGAGGGCGATGACTCGGTCTCCAAAGAGTTCCCTCAGTCGATCTCGGACAGCGATAAGACGATGTGCTGTGGCGCCGTCTTGGGCCCAACAGAGATATCTGAAGACACAACGAACCTGTCACTCAAAGTTCTCCTCCAGCTGCGGTAAAACTTCATCATTGATCATCTGCAGATACCTGTTACCATTGACATTCCTTTGAAAGAAAAATGGTCCAATCACCTGACCACTTCCACAAAGTCCCAACCAAACAGTCCACTTTTGTCGATTCATGTTGGTGTCAAAATTAAATTCCGGGGGTTGTCCTGTCGGTGCATATTCAAGAACATTATGGGTATTGACCTTGCCGTCCATGGCGAAAGCAGCTTCGTCGCCGATAACGAGATACCGCAGAAAATTGACATCTGCTTTGCAACGTGCTATCAACCATCCAGCAAGCACCAGCCTCCTGGCAAAATCCCCTGGCGTAAGTTGATGCCGGATGTGAATCCGATATGGATGTTGGTGGAGGTCCAGTCTTGTGATTCGGTTGAATGTTGCCGAAGGCAATCCCATCCCATTTCGTCTTGCGCTGGTATCCCTAGGATGCTCCAAAACTTGCTGCCTTACTGCTGCAACGTTCAT